>NW_016815913.1:2190301-2205390 GCF_001698545.2 Rhinopithecus bieti | reverse complement strand
TTAATATATTTATATATTAATATAATCAGGTTTTATTTTGTAAGCAATTATATATATTTTTAAAATTACTATTTTCCCTCAAAATATAGTAAATTAGATAAACTTATTTTTTGCATATCTTGATATCTTGAATTTTCTGGTCTGTTACCTTAATTATTGCCTGTATAACTCAACACACTTTGTTAACTTTAAACAGGATGCCATTTTCTTGAATACTAAGCTCTAATATTAAAATAAACTTACTTAGATTACTTTTATCAAATTTTACACAAATAAGACTTTAAAGTTTGTATGTAGTATAATACAGTTAATAATTATACTGGCAATTCAAACCAAATACAGCATTATTTTAGTTAGCAATGAGATAGCATGTTACGGATTCAAATAGTTCAATGTATTTTCTTATGTTTCCACTTCTATTAAAGCACATTTATACCCGTTTTTAGTTTACAAAATGATTTCAAAAGCATTATTTCATTTGAGATTCACAATTACTCTTTGAGTAGATATCATAGCTACTATATTCATGTTAAATACTTGGGGAAACAGGGACTCCAGTTGATTAAATGACTTGCTCAAGGTTCACATGTCAACCAAGTAACAGAACTGGGACCCAAATTTCATTCTTCTGGATCAACATTCTGGAACTTTTCTATAGTAACATGAGACTGTAGTGAGAAATCAGATTCATATAAATATAGAAAAAATCGGCCGGGCGCGGTGGCTCATGCCTGTAACCCCAGCACTTTGGGAGGCTCAGGCGGGCGGATCACGAGGTCAGGAAATGGAGACCATCCTGGCCAACACGGTGAAACCCCGTTTCTACTACAAAACATACAAAAAACTAGCCGGGCACGGTGGCGGGCGCCTGTAGTCCCAGCTACTCGGGAGGCTGAAGCAGGAGAATGGCGTGAACCCGGGAGGCGGAGCTTGCAGTGAGCTGAGATCCGGCCACTGCACTCCAGCCTGGTGGACAGAGCAAGACTCCGTCTCAAAAAAATAAAAAGAAAAGAAAAAAGAAAAAAGAAAATATCAGGGGAGGAAAAAAACACCCTGATTTTTAGAATCTCAGCAAATCAAGGCAATAAGTGAAATATTTTGTCAAATTTTTGTCAAAATGTATCCTAGTTTCTCATTTTAATATTAATTTTCTTCCAATGTACAGGACTGTGTTGTATGAATGTTGCCCTGGTTATATGAGAATGGAAGGAATGAAAGGCTGCCCAGCAGGTAAAATCTCAATTTCTTGAATTAAATAAGGAACACTTTATATGCAAGGAAAGGGTTGAGGTGGCTTGTGGAGAAGTCAATTGTGTATGTGTGTACACAGCACCATCCTAAATCCAAAATATATCCCCTCCTATGTTTGTGTTAATCATGAATTTATCACGATGATGAAATGTAAGAACACGTTTCTCATACACTGGATGCTGGGCAATACAACAGAAACTTAGTCATAAATTTAAATTAGTTCAGCTTCCCTTCAGGAATAAAACTCTTCATAAACTCCCGTTCTTTGAAGTTGTCTAGGAACATGGAACTTAACTACTTGGTGATATCTCATCTTCTCTAGTTGAACAGCTCTGATTTTATAATGTTCCTTATATTGAAATTTGGTTTCCTATACCTCTGCCAACTAAAGAAAAAAAAATAGTTCATCTATTTCCTCTTTGAAATGACAGCTGTTCAGATATTTCATGCCAATCACCACACCTTTCCTCCGGCTACCCTCTCTTCTTGAATAAAATCTGTTTTCTGGGCTAATCATCCCCAATTCTTTTAATATGACATAGACTTTGAAGCCCTCCCCATTATAACACCAAAAGACAGAAAGTCTCTAGTCCAGTAATCTTTTTTTCTGAATATAAACCTAGACTGATATTTAAAGTCCATCCATGTGGGTCTGAGCATTTAAGACAATACCAGGGGCCGGGCGCGGTGGCTCAAGCCTGTAATCCCAGCACTTTGGGAGGCCGAGGCGGGCGGATCACAAGGTCAGGAGATCGAGACCATCCTGGCTAACACGGTGAAACCCCGTCTCTACTAAAAAATACAAAAAATTAGCCGGGCGAGGTGGCGGGCGCTGTAGTCCCAGCTACTCGGGAGGCTGAGGCAGGAGAATGGCGTGAACCCAGGAGGCGGAGCTTGCAGTGAGCTGAGATCTGGCCACTGCACTCCAGCCTGGGCGACAGAGCGAGACTCCGTCTCAAAAAAAAAAAAAAAAAGACAATACCAGGATAAGTACCTGATTTGGGGAGACCTTGCACTTTGGATAATGTCATTGGTAACCGTGTTACATCATTAGCTTATATCAAATTTGGAATCAATTAAAATTGATTACCAGTTTTTTTACATACACCATTAAGTCAGTTCTCTAGGATTTGTTTTTCTCAATTTAGGCATAGGAATTACATGAAAGCTTGTTAAATTTAACCTTGTTCATTTTGACTCAATTTCTCCATCTTTTTAGGGTCTTTTAAAATCCTGGTTTTATACTTAATAGTTGTGTCACCAAATCTAAGGATATTCACAAATTTAATAACCATTTATTCTATGCTATTAATCAAATTATACTAATGTTCAAATCAAATAGGGTCAGAAAAAATAAGGTGACTGCACATTACTAGATAAATCCCTTTAGGCTGACATTCACGCATGAATCTTTATTCTGACGTTTGGAAGAAATAATCTGGAAGGATTAAATATTTTGAATTGTTTGCTACCAGAAGTTATAATGAAAACAAGCAGGCCTACATATTTTTAGGGACTCAAATCTATACAAATGATAGATGTAAATAATAGATAATATTGAATTATAATTGAATTATTGACATAGCAGGATTGACATCTAAACAGGTTAAATGTTAAACCAAGATAAGAGTTTAAAATTTATCCTTAACACAAAGGATATGTAACATAATGTTTTTCAGTAGCATTTTATTATTTAGCACTCAAGAGATAACTTTTATATAAAATGATTATTCACATAATTGTATTATTAAAATTATTAGTTAAATGTCTTGGGAAACATAGCATCAAGTTTAAATGATTATGAATCATATCCTGAGAATATCATCCCCAGTACTGATTCATTTCTTGATTATTTCAGTTTTGCCCATTGACCATGTTTACGGCACTCTGGGTATCGTGGGAGCCACCACAACGCAGAGCTATTCTGATGCCTCAAAACTGAGGGAGGAGATTGAGGGAAAGGGATCCTTCACTTACTTCGCACCGAGTAATGAGGCTTGGGACAACTTGGATTCTGTAATTCAGTATTTTTATCAATAGATTTATTTTTTGCTGTTATTGTTATTTCATTTTAACTGATTTATTAACTTGGATATTAGTAGAAATTGTGTATCTTTCTATTGTACATATATGAGGATATCTAAATGGATGAGTTATTGAGGAAAGTAAAATATGTTAATACATCTGCAAATAGAGTAACTCTCCAGGAAACTTATACGTTAATTTTTTAAAGAAGGGGAACCAAGAATCGGCTAAAAGGGCACTTGTTACTCTCTTTTGCTCCTTTCCTTTTTCCTGTTTGTGAGGATATGTATGTAATTTCAGATAACATGTCTAACAGAAAGGTAAGTTAAGAAGCCTACTGAAATTTAAAATTATCATAAGCTGCACTATATAGCACTATTTTATTATGTATGTTTAATTATATGTAAATATACATGGATGTTCAGGTTGTCAAATTTGTATACATGTATGTGGTTAAAGGAAATGTGAAAATACATTTGATTTTTAGACTTGTGCACAGTCTATTTTACAATGCCTTAAATTATTACTCAATTTCCGAATCTATAAAACTGATAAAAATATATTCCTACTTTCTACTAGATATGGAGATGAATTGATAGTTATTACTAGAGTCAAGTATACTTAATAAAATGTAGGCATATATCTGTAGGCATTATCTTGCTACATTAGCTGTGTGGTTGACTGCTTGATTATAGACCTCCGTCTTCTGGGTGTCTTTCACCACATCTGTAACCCCTTCTCCAGTCCCTTTTGCTGACTCCTCTTCTTCCTTGCCTTAAAGAATGGAACTTGTAAGAATTTCTTCCAGCAACTTGACTCTGCTCTTTAAATGCACTTAACATGGTTTCAGGTATTACTTCAGTGCATACAAACATTAAACCTACGCTTGTTGTTTGGACTTGTGTCTTCTTCGAACCTCAGTAGAATATTTCTACTGTTTATCTTAGTATTTATCCTTGGATATACCATCTGCATCTTTAAACAAATGTTATCTAAAACATATGCAATTTTCTTTCGCCCCATAAATAATTGTATTTTTAGTGCCTTTAACCCACAATTGGCAGTACCAGTCTCAATGTTCAGGCTTGAAATTTGTAAGCCATCCTTACCGCCCCTTTCCCCAATTCTTACAAACTGCTTATCTCGTGTTTCATCTAAAGTGATCCCCCTAATACTCTCATTTCTGCTGTACATTACCACTCAACTTTCCTGAAGCCTGGTTCTAATTATTAAATTCCAGTGCCACAAAATCTTCAGTGGTTCCTCATTGCCAGTTTATTTCACTCCTTCTTAGGGCATTAAAGTCATCCACATTATTGTCCAACATACCCTTCTGAATTTCTTAGTGTTATCTGAGAAACATAAAAGTATGTTTTAACCAAACTGGACAACTTTTGCTCTCTTGGCATTCACCCTGTCAGTACTGGACTTAGAAGACCACTACATCATACTTATTGATTTAAATATCATGATCTATCTACAAACTACTTCTGAATAGCTGTTCTTTCTTATTTGAGCCCTGAAAGCATTTTTCCCCTCTGTCCTATCTTATTGTGTCTAACTTTTACCTGCTGCTACTGATAAACAGTTGTGACTTTTTGATTTATCATTATATTTCCCATAGCATTGAGTAAAGCATAATATAATACATGGTGTTGGATAGATAAAAAGGTACAGGACGGTTGAATTCTTGAATTTGTTATGGAATAAACATGAAACCCTTGTTAAAACTCAAGTGTTGCATACAAATATAATGTCATTTTTGTTTTGTTTTGTTTTGTTTGCCACTTAAAATTTTTAAATATGTGATAATTTCATATCTACCTAATTCTTACCATTTTATTTGTTATATCAAGATTGTCTCTTCATCAACATATTCACTTTAAAAATTGTGAGTTCTGTCTAAGTACTCTATCACATTCAGGATCCTTAACTAAGTATCTGAACTTATAAAATTCCTTACCCAATTTGAATAATATAATTTTAAGTTATTTATGTCAATTTTGTATGACCATCTGATAATGCAATGAGAAAATAGCAAGAGAGTAGAAATAGGGTGATCATAAGACTTTTACTAATGTTCCACAATAAATTGAATTTCTATCATTGCAATTTTTCCTAGGATATCCGTAGAGGTTTGGAGAGCAACGTGAATGTTGAATTACTGAATGCTTTACACAGCCACATGATTAATAAGAGAATGTTGACCAAGGACTTAAAAAATGGCATGATTATTCCTTCAATGTATAACAATTTGGGGCTTTTCATTAACCATTATCCTAATGGGGTAAGTTTTATCAGTAAAAAGTACACTTATGAAAATACCTTCTTTAATTTTGTCTATACTTTTATGCAATGCTCACAAAATAATAAAATATTAGTGAGAATAAGGTAAGTGCTATATTATGACTTTACCCTCAAATCTAGGGCATGCAAATTTCCAATCTGGTTATTAATTTCTACCAAAGAGGGATTGAAAAGGACAAATTACATGAACAGTTCATTGACAGTAGACAAGTATTCTAAAAAACGAAATTTTAGTAGTTGATGTATTTGAAATCATTTATTCTAGTAGCAAAAAGAATCAAAGAATGAGTGTTCTTTTACTCCCCCCTCTAACTACTATAGTACTTGTGTGTTTGGATCAGTTTTTGTGGAAAATTGCCAATGGGGTCATAGAACTTTTTCCACAGCCAGATTCTCAGGGACAAAAGAGGTCAGTGACAAAGTAATATTTAGGAAGTTCTTGTACTAGAACTAATTATATCTATACAATAATTATTTGTTTCTCCTTCTCAAAACTTAATTTTTAGGACTAGATTAGACTTCTTTATGTAATTCATTTACCCACATTAAAAAGTTTATGACTCTTTGTATAAAAGAGGAAAAAAGCAATAATTTGAAAGAGAAAAGCACCTTTGCCTTATGTTGCTAGATACGTTAAGTATGAATAGACTTAGGTTCTCAACTGGTTCCCTTTTCCTTTACAGTTTCTTTTTTAGATATAACAACATGTAAATCTTCATCCACAGCATATCCATTTAGAATATAGTTTCCCATTTGTTACATTTACTAGTATCAATGAAAAACTGGGAATGGGCTTGCAGTCTCAGTGGTCAATGGATGTCTCTGGTTTCAGCACTTTGATTTTTCCAAATAATTACAGGTTGTCACTGTTAATTGTGCTCGAATTATCCATGGGAACCAGATTGCAACAAATGGTGTGGTCCATGTCATTGACCGTGTCCTTACACAAATTGGTACCTCAATTCAAGACTTCATTGAAGCAGAAGATGACCTTTCATCTTTTAGAGTAAGTCCAAGAGCAGATTGTCTTGAGTCATTGAAATCCCTCCTCTTCTCCTGTCAAAACCTAAAAACAATAAAAATGCTATTAAATCTGGCAAAAATGTAACAAACATTTTTTGAAATGGCTACTATTTTCATTTTACACAGGAGAAACATTCTCATATGAAATAATATTTCTGTGGAAATGACAGTAAGCATGGTTAGTCATGTGACTGGTGTGTATTTAGTGCATTTAGAACGCATTCATCTGTTATTATATATACTGCTGGATATTGCTACAGTCCCACAAACACGGGCAGAATTCCCATTCTTGCAGACACAATTTGAAGAAAGTTGGAAAAGACATGATTGTGTCAAAAAGTAATATTCTGAAGATCGAACAACAACAAGCCTCTATAGTGTGGGAATCAGCTCCTTCATGTCAGCCTAGGCTAAGTGTGTTGTAATTTTCTTTTGGATTTACAATGTGAAAGTCTCTGAAAAGCACATTTGTGTTTCAGGCAGCTGCCATCACATCGGACATATTGGAGGCCCTTGGAAGAGATGGTCACTTCACACTCTTTGCTCCCACCAATGAGGCTTTTGAGAAACTCCCACGAGGTGTCCTAGAAAGGATCATGGGAGACAAAGTGGCTTCTGAAGGTAGTTAAAATTCTTCCTCTCTAAGAATTCTCCCAGCATTCTGAGAGGGGAATAAAAAAGAGGCTAGTTCTTGCCAATAATATTAGTTTTAATAAGCAAAGGCAAGGAAAAATTTTTATTCTGAGATGTACTATAAGTCTTCCAAAAGTCCTTGAAAGAGTAGGCAGAGTATAATTCTTAAATAATAAGAATATTCTTAAGATCACATTCTTTCATACTACTTTCAAGTAAATAAGTAGTAGATATTCAGAAAGATTAACAGGTATTGGAAATAAATATTAGATCATCAAATTTTAATATTGTATGCATGGTATGCAATGCTTTTAATTCTGTATTTATGCCAAAAGATACTGAGTTGTGAGAATCGTATGGTTCTCCTGGGCCTCTAATTACTGATACACAGAAGAATTTGGTGGCTTGCCAAGCTTCCTTTCTGTTGTCAGATAGGTTTTACTTTGTGCTTGCATACTTCACTTACTCAGCCTATCCCAAAATACATTTGACCAGTTTAAGATGAGAACGTTTTAGGATGCAGGATAGATACAACATAGCTGAGGCATAGATCCTTCCAGAGGCCCTTCAATAAATCTTTATTTGGCTACTTTTTAGAAGTTGCCTTGCAGAAATAATTTGTCTTATCCTCAGCCTCTATCAACCACATTACACATTATGTACAAATATTCTGCCATGAGCAGCTATTACAAGATGCTGTTCTTGGGCATTTTGGAATTTAACAGGCCTTCCCTTTTTCTCTTTTGGTAGAGAGGGGTCTTGCTGTGTTTCCCATGATGGTCTTGAACTCCTGGCCTCAAACAATCCTCTCACCTAGGCCTCCCAAAGTGTTGAGATTACATGTGTGAGCCATTGTGCCAGTCAAAGGTCTTCTGAAAGGAACAATTCTTGCTTTCACCCAGGAGTTACTTTCTTATGATAGCTGGAACTTAACCTACCACGTTTTCTAATGCTGCACCAATCATTTCCTGAAGTTGATCTCCTCTTATTATTCCTACGAAGCTGAGCTGTTCCTATTTTGTAGTTAATAGGAAAAAACTTCTAGAACGTAAATAGGATTTTAAAGCTGTTAAGTGAATCCTTAGGTCTTACTACCTTTTAAGGATTACTTAGTTCCACAATGAAACACATCTTTTCAGGGTCAAATGTTATTTCCCTTGATCCGAAAGCTAACTTTTTATTGTGTTCTCCAGCTCTTATGAAGTATCACATCTTAAATACTCTCCAGTGTTCTGAGTCTATTATGGGAGGAGCCGTCTTTGAGACGCTGGAAGGAAATACAATTGAGATAGGATGTGACGGTGACAGCATAACAGTAAATGGAATCAAAATGGTGAACAAAAAGGATATTGTGACAAATAATGGTGTGATCCATTTGATTGATCAGGTCCTAATTCCTGATTCTGGTAAGCAACGTTTCTTTTTGTTTGTTTTATTTTACTTACTATAATTTACTAATTATGCTGTCTCAAAGAGTAAGTCCATGAAAAATGAATGTGCAGTATAAAGAATGCCATGCAAAGCACTAACACAACAAATAGTGAGCTACTTGCATACTCCATAGATAGGCAGTGTAGTGACGGGCACTCCATGCATGAATCTTTCGCGTTCTAGGGTTTCTGACATCTAATATTTATAAAGGTTTTCACAGTGCCAGAGTTTTTCTTGGAAACAGAAGGAAAGATCTAACCAAATGGTCAGCTTTGGATAAATGAAAAAGCTATGGAACTCAGTGTAGAGAGAGAAGACAGATGAACAATACAGAATTAAAGAAACATGTAGTAGGAAGACAGAAAAATATTTTCCTTCAGAAATTCATTGTGATTATCAACCCCCACCAAAAAATGGAAGTAGAACTCTTTTATTAGGGAGCAGGAGGATGTCTTATCACATTGACATTGCAGTAAATAGCTTACAATATTAGAAAACAGTCAGGAATTGACTTACTAGTTTCATGATGGAGATAATAGCAATGATGACATTGTTGGGATGGTGATGGTTTATTTTTTTTAGCCAAACAAGTTACTGAGCTGGCTGGAAAACAGCAAACCACTTTCACGGATCTTGTGGCCCAATTAGGCTTGGCATCGGCTCTGAGGCCAGATGGAGAATACACTTTGCTGGCACCTGTGAATAATGCATTTTCTGGTATGTACTGGACACTGTTGTTCCTGCTCTCTGCCTACACTCTTTCTTTAATTTGTGATGATTGTTTGCAATAAGAAATAAGAGATGTTTCATGAGGCATTGATTAGTTCCTGCACTGGCTACACATACAGTGTGTTAGCACTGCATTGTCTCTACTAAAATGTTCTTTATTTCAAAACATTTCATTATAATGGATAATGGCCTACAGAGAAAGTTTGTAATTAAGAGTATTTATACCAGGCGCAGTGGCTCACACCTGTAATCCTAGCACTTTGGGAGAACAAGACAGGTGGATCACTTGAGATCAGGAGTTTGAGACCAGCCAGGTCAGCATGGTGAGAACCCATCTCTACTAAAATTACAAAAGTTAGCCAGGTGTGGTGGTGTGCTCCTGTAATCCCAGCTACTTGGGAGGCTGAGGCAGGAGAATCGCTTGAGCCCAGGAGGCAGATGGCGCCACTGCACTCCAGCCTGGGCAACAGAGTGAGACTCCATCTCAAAAAAAAAATTTTTTTTAAAAAGCATATTCAGTTTCTCTGTGAATCTAATATTTCCAGCACAATAAGGATGCACTGATAGATCTTTAAAAAAAAAAAAAAAAAAAAAAAATTGATTTTTTTGTTACTAACATAATATTTAGAAATAAATAGGTGGATTTTGCATCTCAAAATTTGGACAGTAAGGGTGTCAAATTATAAATAAAATGAAGAGACCATTATACACTTCCATATCATGATGTAAAATAGTATATATAAAATTTCACCTAGTAGTTGCTATTCACAGACCATGATCAGATTCATGCAATCTGCCACCTTTCTCAGGACAATGATTTCACAGACATATTTAAATTGTTGGCAAAATTTATTAAAATAGGTAACACATTTTTTATGTTTTCCAAATGCTAAATTATGGTATAAAAAACGATTAATCAAAAACATTGAATTCCTAGATATCCTGACTTTCTTCTTTGTAATAATCCTACCCATGTGTTTTGATGATAACCCATATTTAGGAGGTTGTTTCCTTTGATTCTCTTTCCAGTAATCAATATTAATTTACAAAGAATTCATCAATAGTTTTTTCATGTGACTAATGGATATCTAATTATCATACAAAACCCTGGCCACCATTAAGGTTTAGCATTTGCCAGTGACCACTATAAAACTATGTAGCCCTTACAGAGGTGAAGCTCATTGCTTGAACTGGTTGGAACTGTATTATTGTCATTTGATACAGTAGGTCACAGAGTTTCTACTTGGTGAATTGAATTGTCAGCTTTTAGCATTTAGTTGACTCATGTATTATATGAGTGCAAAATCCATATTATATTATATATTATTATATACTATTATATTGATATATTATTAATGTCAGGGATTATCTGTTTATATGATTCTCTCTTACCAGGAGAAACTTTAATGTTTCTAAATAAAATAATGCTCTTATTTACAGATGATACTCTGAGCATGGATCAGCGCCTTCTTAAATTAATTTTGCAGAATCACATATTGAAAGTAAAAGTTGGCCTTAATGAGCTTTACAATGGACAAATACTGGAAACCATTGGAGGCAAACAGCTCAGAGTCTTCGTATATCGTACAGTAAGTGAATCAGAACAAAATAGTCTGTCAAATGACAGGTCAAAGAATGCTGTTTCAATGAATATTTCACAGAATTTTATGAGTGTGGTTCTAACAGCGAATATTCACAGAAGCATCAGGGAACTGGGTAGCGTGGGTGAAAAGACTGTGGGCAAAGTCCACAACAAGTGCTATGTATTAAAAACTCAGGCAGTTAGATAGTTCGCATGTGTTTCATTATGAGTAACTGTGTTCTAGAGCATCAATTATTTTAAATTCTAGAAAACGGTAAATTTTTTAAATAAACTTTTCATTTGCAGAGTACTTTACAATTTTTAAGGTAATTCTGTTCTCTGCCTACACACCATTTTTCTTTATGATGACTGTTTGTAAAATATTTCTTATTGCAAGGTGTTTATTAGTTTCTGCACTGGCTACACATACAGTGTGTTAGCACTATATTGTCTCTACTAAAATGTTCATTTCAAAACATTTCATTATAATGAATCAAATATGCAAGGTGGCCTCATACTGTAAAATAACCAGTCAGCATCTGAATATCTTTTGAATGGCTTTCAAGATAAACCTTTATTGACACATAGAGATTTCTGGACTCTATTAAAGGGTCTTAATGTACTTTTTTTTTTTTTTTTTTTTTAAAGAGACAGAGTTTCACTCTGTCACCCAGGCTGGAGTGCAGTGGCACAATCATAGCTCACTGTAACCTTAAACTCTTTGGCTCCAGTAATCCGCCCACCTCAGTCTTCTGAGTCGCTAGGACTATAGGTGCACAACACCACCCTGACTGATTTTTTAATTTAATTTTTCTTGAGATAGGGTCTCACTCTACATTTCCCAGCCTGGTCTCAAACTTTCAGCCTCCAGTGAACCTCCTACTTTGGCCTCCCAATGTGCTGGGATTATAGGCATAAGTCACTGCACCCAGCCCTAACGTACTTTTTGCTGCAGGAAAATTTATAGAAATATTGCTTATCAAAATTACAGTGCAGTATTTGTCCAGATAACACGTACAGCTATAGCTAAAAGACTTCACAGGAAGTCAGACATTACCTAGAACTGAATCTGGCACACGTCAGCAGCTCCCTACAGCTACACAATTCCAAACATTTTTAAGTATGCATTAAACGTGCTGCACTTTAAATTTTATATATACAAATATATGTGTATATATATCACATTTGTTCAAAAAGCTATAAATATGTCAAAGATTTGACTTACAATGATGAATAGAGTCTTACAGTCAAGAAAATAAATATTTATGAAGATCAATAAAAGCACTAAAGTGAGGAAGCCTTACAGATAGTATTGACCAAAAGAGGGTCTGGAGAAATAGTTCAAAACTGGATAGAAATTATAAAAATTGTAGAAGTGGGATTCCATGGAACTTTTGTAATTTGTTGACAAAATTACCTGCCTGATCCATAGGGTAAGCTTGACTTTTAATAAAAAACCTGTCTAGGTAAGAAGTGTCTTGTGAGTTTGTGTGAGCCATTGAAACCAGAGGAAAGAAGCTGTTCCTGTGGCCTCAGACACTAGGCAACCTCTCAGAAGGGCCGATCTGGAAATTGAATTATGTAGTTACATCTATATGAGAAATTTCAAGCAAGGAAAAATATACCCCATACTTTTCTTTCCTTTCCTAGGCTGTCTGCATTGAAAATTCATGCATGGAGAGAGGGAGTAAGCAAGGGAGAAATGGTGCTATTCACATATTCCGCGAGATCATCCAGCCAGCAGAGAAATCCCTCCATGAAAAGTTAAAACAAGATAAGCGCTTTAGGTAAGCCTATTAGTGGCACCTCCACAAAGAATGAGAGCTGTTGGCATATTTTTTTTCATAGGCAGTATCCCAAAAGGCATTCAAGTCTCCTATAGGGTTGAAAATGGAATTTAGAATAAAATATTCATACAAGTGTTTTCAAAGTTGATATATGTTTCCACTGATACTTTCTGGTACACCGTAACATGATTTCGTGTGTGAAAACAAATCTAACAGACTAAACTACTCCTTGATATTTTTCTTATAGTTTTTAGAAATTGATGGTATATATAGCAAAGTATTTTGTGAAGTATTAAATGGCAAAATGCTTCTTTTGTTATGTGTGAACTTGTCAATTTTATAGGATGAAATCAGATGAGAAAATTTAAAAATTATATTGTATATTTCAATCATTTTTCTTGATAAAACTTTTAACAGGTGAATTGTATTTGAAACATGTGAAAATGTATGAGCAGTTCTCTCATGCTTTCCACAATACATGGATTCTATTCTATTACATGCACTGTAGGTGAACTTGCCTAAATCGAAATCTGACAAAATACATATACATTCTTCCCACTTAGCACCTTCCTCAGCCTACTCGAAGCTGCAGACTTGAAAGAGCTCCTGACACAACCTGGAGACTGGACGTTATTTGTGCCAACCAATGATGCTTTTAAGGGAATGACTAGTGAAGAAAAAGAAATTCTGATACGTAAGTAGAAGTGAATTCCAGATATTTTCCCTTTCATTTCGAGATCTCACTTACTTCTCAAGCTTTTCCTGTCCAGATGTCTGCCTTAAAAACGCCCCCTCTCTGGTATTCATGGCTAGCTTTAGTTTCCTTTTATTTCCTCCACTTAGGATGTGTGGAGGGTCACTCAGTAATGTTTTTAAACTGCTTACTGTTGGGCTAGATGTTCACTTACGTGGTTTCTATTAAAGAGCATGTAATTAGGGGACAAAGAAGAAAAGTTATAATTTACAAAATAATTAGATGTTTTTCTCCCAGTAAGTTGGGTTTTTGATTAGGCTAATTGAAGTAACTGTGTGTTTTGACATAGCATTGATATCTACTTGAGAAAATAATGACATTATGAGAAAGTACAATATGGAAAAAGATAAAGACAAATGTTTTGTTTCTTAGTCCTTGTCTATCAAAAGTCACATTAGTCAATAAAATATACATATATTTTCCCCTAGGGGACAAAATGCTCTTCAAAACATCATTCTTTATCACCTGACACCAGGAGTTTTCATTGGAAAAGGATTTGAACCTGGCGTTACTAACATTTTAAAGACCACACAAGGAAGCAAAATCTTTCTGAAAGAAGTAAGTTGTCTAGAATGAATTTATGACAGTGTTCATCCATCATTAAGTTATCTAAATATTCATCCTTAATTAAATTTCCTCATTGAATTGCCTCCTATTTTGACAGGTAAATGACACACTTCTGGTGAATGAACTGAAATCAAAAGAATCTGACATCATGACAACAAATGGTGTAATTCATGTTGTAGATAAACTCCTCTATCCAGCAGGTTTGTAATTATTGAACTCATTGATGGACTAGTCTTTTCTTAATATGAACCTAGATTTTTATTTTATGCTTTTTTACCAATATTTATTTAATATTCCTCTTCATAGATGCACCTGTTGGAAATGATCAACTGCTGGAAATACTTAATAAATTAATCAAATACATCCAAATTAAGGTACTAAAAGTTACTTGATTTATTTCTAATGTGTAGAACACATATTACAGGTTTAACATAACAGGCTAGAAATGTATGCATTAATAAGTAAATATATACTGGTCTTAGATTGCTCTTTGTTGTTTATGTAACACTGGACCACTTGTAAAGAAATGACATCATTTCTTCGTGGTTTTGTTCAACAAATATCTATCAAAAGCTACTCAGGATCAAGTATTGTATAAAGTGTTATGAAAAGTATGTATTTAGGGCAGGGCGCGGTGGCTCACGCCTATAATCCCAGCACTTTGGGAGGCTGAGACGGGCGGATCACGAGGTCAGGAGATTGAGACCATCCTGGCTAACACGGTGAAACCCCATCTCTACTAAAAATACGAAAAATTAGCCGGGTGTGGTGGCGGGCGCCTGTAGTCCAGCTACTGGGGAGGCTGAGGCAGGAGAATGGCTTGAACCCGGGAGGCGGAGCTTGCAGTGAGCCGAGATCGTGCCACCTCACTCCAGCCTGGGTGACTGAGCAAGACTGTCTCAAAAAAAAAAAAAAAAAGAAAGAAAGAAAAGAGAAAAAAAAAGAAAATATGTATTTAAATTGGATATGGTCTTTATTCAAAAGTTTACAGTCCAATTTA
>NW_016815913.1:2182812-2190013 GCF_001698545.2 Rhinopithecus bieti | reverse complement strand
AAAAAAAAAAAAAAAAAAAAGAAAGAAAGAAAAGAGAAAAAAAAAGAAAAATATGTATTTAAATTGGATATGGTCTTTATTCAAAAAGTTTACAGTCCAATTTAGAAAAATAAGATGATACATAAATAACTAAAATATTTGTAACATTCAATGTTTTCACTGCAGAATATAAAGGAAAGAACTTATAAAAAATTGTCACTAATCACAGATTGAAGGCAATGGAATATTTTTCTTCTTTGTCAATGTAGGGTAAAAGTAGCAGAAAACAAAGTAGTGTTTAATAAACATTTAACTTTGGATAAATTATTCTATAAATTTTTAAATCTCTGAGTAATGAATCCAGTGATTTTTATGCCATCTGACCTGATAGCATTGAATTGGATGATTTATATGAGGACTTCACTTCTATTAAATGTAATAACAGCTTCACTATTTTTACTTTAGTAAGAATTAAAATGGTGCCATGGTTTTTTTTAACACAACTATCGCAGTTCATGCTAATAAACATAAACATTTATTTTCAGTTTGTTCGTGGTAGCACCTTCAAAGAAATCCCCGTGACTGTCTATAGTAAGTATATAATAAATATTGGCCACATGGGTTGCAAGGTATGAAAAAAGAAAACAATACATTTCTTTGTATTTACAGAGATTATTGATAATCTGGTATTTAGAATTCCAAACTACAGCCAATCTCATTTCACTTGAAAAAAGGCTTGTGGTCTCAGATAACCTTCAACTCCAGTGAACTTCTTCCCTACTCACTGGAAACAGGAATGATATGACATGAGAAAGATGGCAAAATATAATATTAACGTGGCAAAGAGCCAGGAAAAAAAAAAAAACAACAACATACAAAAGGAAGAGATGGTGAAAAGACCCTCTAGACATATCTGAAAATTCAGATGTGTGGACGCAGAAATGACCTTAACAAAGACTTGTTTTATGCCACGCTCAAGCCCCAAGCTATCTAAGGAGAGGCTGAGAAGCACGTGTTAAAGAATACCAATGTTTCTGAAGTGCCAGTTCAAAAACTCTCCCATCCAAAACTGGACAAAGAACAAAAAAACTGCCATGTGACAAATCTAAAGTTTCCAAATTCCAGGGTTCTTTGATCTCTGACACTACCAGATTATCAAAATTAAACCTCTACTACTTAACAATGGTAAAGGGTACTTCATTCTCATAAGTGTATCTAGTAGGATATCTTTTCCATCATGGCTTTCTCTTTGTTTATCTTTTATCTCTTTCTTTCTTTCACTGTAGCTTTCAAGCAGAAATCCTTTTCATTTTGTTTTGGCTCTGTAATTAAACACTCAATATGTATCAGTAGCTAAAACATTACTTCAGTCCCCACATTTATTCTGGCTAGAAAATCATTCCATTTGATACCATGAGCATCCAGTCATTTAATTAAGAAAATTTCGCTTAAGGTTTATACTAGATATGGAAAAGGAGTAAAGCCAATGTAAGGAGCAAAACAAAATGTCTGCTGCTCTTGTTGATTCAATTATGTAATAATAACGTGAATTCCAGGATCAAGCCAGCTCAGCACTGTATTAAAGATTTAATTCGAATAATTATGATTCATCATGGGAATACAATCTTGTAAAAAATATGTTTTCTGAAAATTAAGCAATCCTTATGGGCTCTATTCATCAGACATGTTATGTCATCTTTCTTCAAAGGTATATATACATATATAGTATATATATATAATATATATAGTATATATATATCACACACACACACACACACACACATTTCCCACTACATTTCTTTAGCTTTCCTTCTTTACCCATGTTAGTTTCACTACTTTCTATATATGTGAATGCAGTATCTTGATTACAATGAGCAAAAACATAATTATTTTCTCCTACTAAATTACATCCTCACTCAGAGAATAAGCCACATTTTATTAAGATATACAAGTTCAATGGTCCTTACCTCCCTACCCAGAGGCCTTGAAACAGCTCTAACATTTACATTCCAATGTAAGATGTTTCTTTTACTTGTCCTTAGATGATATGCTGTTATTAAGTATTTTTAAATAGAAGATAAATTAAACCAAATTTTCTATTTTTATATTTGTTGACTTGTTTCTAAAATGCCTTTAATTTTTTGCTGCATATTATCCTCATCCCCAAAATAATATCCATTTTAAAGTGTATAGTTGAGGGGAAGGAAGCTGTGTTGGTATAAGTTGTCAAATATGAAACATTTGACCTGGAGAGGGCTAAAATCAATATTTAACCCTCAGAACTTCACCTGTCAAAACTATTTAAGTCTGCAGAAAATCAAGATTGAAATGAAAACTACCAACCAACTGAACATTCAAAACGTCAAATTCCTTAACATGATGTAAAAAATGTAAGCTAAAAGTAATTAATCCATTCTGATAGTAGCAATAGAGACCCCTGTATATTCGACCTTCATAGAAACTTTCTTCTGTGGCAAGACCACCTCTGGAACCAATACTTGAACACACAGATTTGTTATATTTTAGAGCTTCACAATTTGAGATCTTAAAATACAAAACTTAATAAAGCTGAAACACAGTCTCTATGAAGGTTAAGAACCCTCATTAATTCAAAAAGTTGACACAGCTAAACATCTTACAGCATGAGGTGAGAACTGCAGAAACCGAAGCTGTGCTAGCATCTCACCTCTGCTGTTTCGATGTGATCTGGGTTCAGTTAGCTTCAGTGTGGCCCGTTATCTAATAGAACCATCTTTTCCAAGGCTTTTCATTAGAAATGACAAAAAGCCAGTAGCTCTGGCTTTGTGGCTTCAGAGGCACATTTCCAGTTAATCAGTATAACCAAAGTCAACCAAATAGTTGAATGGTATTTAATTTAATTTACTTTTATTATAGATCCAAGGGGTACACATGTAGGTTTGTTAGATAGCTACATAGAGTAATGCTGGGGTTTGGGCTTCTAGTGAACCCATCGCCCTAACAGCAAACATAGTTCCTAGTTCAAAGACTATTATCTTACTTAGGTAGATAACACACATTTAAAATATATACCTTTAAATTAAAAAAAAAAAAAGAATAGTGATAACAAAGCTGAAAATTAAAGACATTTTAGCCTATAACTTAAATACTGATCATATCATGTTTGTTGAAAAGAGCTCATGTCTGGCTGGCTGAAATGTAGTCTTACTTTTAAGTATTCTGAACTGCGTTTCATTTTCCCTTTCTATGTCACTGTTATCAGATGCATGAAAACATTTTAAAAGGCTTTTCTTTCATTTTTTCTTTTAATTGAGAAAGAATCCAGCAATACAATTTAAGATATTATGAATTGCATGACATTAATCATATTTGTCTTCTGTTGCAATGCAGCCAGTATTTTCAAGAAGTACAAAAGAAGGTAAAGCGCTTTAGTGGTACAATTAAAAATTACAGATTTCTAGATATAATTCCTCACTTTGTGAGTATATATTTCACTGGATCAAATTCAAGTAACTAGACTTCAGAGTTCAACACCCGGACATCAGAAGATATATTATGTACCATGAATATTTCCTGTATCTGACTGCCTGAACATATTACCACATACTGTACCTTAGTATCCTACAGAGATAAAAAAGGAAAAACAAACCTTTCTTCAGGTTTTTATAAATATCTTTCATGTTCCACTTTCTATACTTTCAGCAACTAAAATTATAACCAAAGTTGTGGAACCAAAAATTAAAGTGATTGAAGGCAGTCTTCAGCCTATTATCAAAACTGAAGGTAAAATCAATGTTGTACATGGTTCCTTTTATTGTAAAACATCCATAAAATACTGATTTCTATGAATGTATCTACATTCTTTTGAAAACTAACATGTTAAATGTTATATAACCAATATTGTACCAATGGCATGCTCATGTAATTGCAGAATGCGGAGTGCAAATTATTTAGCAAAGTAGATTATGCATTCCTAATACTTTCAGTACATTTGCTTGTACTTAATTTGAATCTAATTGGCATTGCATTAACTTAGTACACAGATACTTATGTTTTGTGCTCAATATCCCTTGGCCTTATATATCAAATATTATTGCATGAAATACTTATGGTTTCAAAAAACTTTACTTTTATTTTCATTATTTTAGATTGTTCTAGACTGGTTTAGTTTTGGTAATCATGTTCATTGACAATTTCTGAACAAGCAAAAAAAATGCTCTCAAAGATAAGCAAGCAACAGTTTCATTCCACTATTGAAGGTTATTACAGTATGAGTTAAATGTACTGAACTTATTTTTCTTACTCCTCTGTGAAACAGTCTTAATTAACTAATGTAGTAAAGCAGCTTTCTAACCTTCAAAATGATTTTCTGTGGTAGCAAAATCATTTTGCAAGTCAAATGCAACACTAGTTTAACTTTTGCATTTGAAGGACTGTTTAACTATTAATTGGTTAATTTTGTATCATTCCCATATAGAAGGTAAGTACTCAAATTCTTTTCCTCATAAAACCTGACATTCAGCGTCTTAAAGGTAGGTATCGATTTGGCATTTTCTTATGTTCACTCCTATACCCACTAAATAAAAAATATAAGGTACTGAATGATTTTAAAACTTAAATGAAAAATTTTAATAAGGAAAAATAGACAATATCAGTATGATAAAGTGGGATCTACACCAGTTATCAGAGAAACACAAATGTGTACATACTGCATGATTTGCAAAGTGTAGCCACATATAATATTTTGCATAATCATACTTTATAACTACCAATAAACAGATGGATTTATCCATCTGTTTAAAAGCTAAAGCAGATGAAAGTAATTTTAGCAGCACACCAACAGACTAAACTTTTTGTTCTCATAACTGTTGTCTACTTTGAAGACAATGGGAAATATTTAAAACTGATTTCATAGAGCCTGAAACCCACTTTGACATTTGAGTTGAGTAACACCGAATGTTGAAATCAATGTCCTATTCCGGTAAATTTAAAGGACTGTTTTAACATGATAATTTGTCTCCTAAAATAATGTCCCAGGACCCACAATAACAAAAGTCAAAATTGAAGGTGAACCTGAATTCAGACTGATTAAAGAAGGTGAAACAATAACTGAAGTGATCCATGGAGGTGCGTTCCATGTTACCTGGTGCCGACTACCTTCGCTGTGATTATTTTGAAATAGTGTTGGTTTAGAAACATTGAACATCTGATATTTTCTCTTTGTTCTTATTTTATAAAAATTGTGGGAATTATTTTCTCAGCTATGAGTTATTAGCTGGTCAGAAATAAAACATAGTTAGCTTTTAATGGATCTAGTTGGAATTAATTTATCAATTAAATCACCAGGCCCAACAAAATGTCATTTTGGAATAAAATTGTAACACTAATGTCAGTATAAAAGGAAACATTAGAAACAGTAGGAAAAAATGACCATTGTTTAAATCTCTGTCTAATAAGCCATTCCACTGCTAGGATTTATGGTAGGGCTCCCATGCCAATGATATAGAACTCCCTGGATTCTCACTCTAGCATTCATTCCACATCCAGAAAACAAGAATGACATGGAGAGTTAGCATGTCAAATGGCCCTCTCTCTTAACCAAGGTTCAGGACATTGCTATTACCTTTTAGATCCCTATTGATATGATTTTTTGGGGGATATGTCCTAAAAATGTTTATGATTGCATCTTAAATGGTAATATTTGTAGAAATATAGTTAATTGTTATAATATGTAGCTTATGGATGTATAGTCACTATATGAGGGTAAATCAAATGCATTTGTATTCCCCTGCTTTTAGAGCCAATTATTAAAAAATACACCAAAATCATTGATGGAGTACCTGTGGAAATAACTGAAAAAGAGACACGAGAAGAACGAATCATTACAGGTAGACATTAATTCCATACATGGATCTATGCCTAGATTATAAAGATCAAAGTATGGTTAATCCCCCAAAACAAGAATCATTACAGAAACAAAGTCATTTTCATGGTGATTACTAAAGTTACTTCGTATTTTGGCAGATATAATATTATTCTAAATATGTAATCCATGTTTTACTCTCAATTGAAAATATGTAGACAAATCTAAAAGCATTTGTTTTTATTACATGTATGCATACATACATTTAATATGATATACCATTGATATACCATTTTCACTTTACTGTTTATTAATGAGTTAGAGGACCCGAGAAGAAAAGCCATTTCCTCATTTGAGCTTCCATTAATCTTAAGGTCTGTACGTCTACATGCCAAAATAGAAGTTTATACAAAGCAATTGATCAATAATTTTAGTAAACCTCATATCAGACTTCCAAACTAGTGTCCAGTTGGCCTAAATTAGCCTAAAATTAGCCTAAAATTCTTAATTCAGCTATTCTTTATTTGTTTAAACAGTGAGCAAGTATGGCTCGTGCCACCTATTTATGGAAATAAAGTTTTATTGGAACACAGTCTTGCCCATCCACTTATATAATACCTAAGGCTGTTTTCACACTGAAGTATCAGATTTGAACAATTGCGACACCGACTACATGGCCCACAAGTGGAAAATACTGTCACTTCTCAGAAGAAGTTTGCCTACTTCTGTTTTAGACCTTTTTCACTGTCTTTCTCATAGGTCCTGAAATAAAATACACTAGGATTTCTACTGGAGGTGGAGAAACAGAAGAAACACTGAAGAAATTGTTCCAAGAAGGGCAGCATTTCTAGAAAAACAAGAATGTGACTTTACCTAAGCTATCCATATACAAGTCTAAAATAATCTGTGAGGCATTCTACATGTTTTCCACTCTATCTCATTCTATTGCTCATTTCCAAACCAACAAGAAAAAAAGCACAATAAGGAATTAAGCATAAATGGCAGTCATATTTGTTTTTTTATACAGTATTTTGTTCAACTTTATAAGAATATTGGTATGTCAGAAAACAGCACTAAAAGCTGTGAAAGAACCAAGTGTTGGACTGGAATTCATTATTGGGCAGATGCCATTATTTATGACATAAAGTCTGCTGTCTTTATTTTGTTATATAAACCAATTTCTGCTATAAACATGTATCCTCTCAGAGGTCACCAAGGTCACCAAATTCATTGAAGGTGGTGATGGTCATTTACTTGAAGATGAAGAAATTAAAAGACTGCTTCAGGGAGGTTAGTAAAAGGACAACTACTAACCCCCTTAACAGGTTGTAGTGACTGAGTTCAACTTTTAAAGACTGAGCAAGCAGATTTTTTCTTTTA
>NW_016815913.1:2140531-2182721 GCF_001698545.2 Rhinopithecus bieti | reverse complement strand
AGACAACATCTGCTGTTGTCTTAATAGATGGATTGGTTCAATGGTAGTTAATAGTTGCAAAGAAATGATTATTAGTTTAAACAGTCTTTAAAAAGTTCTATGGGATAAAGCTTGGGGAGCAATGAATATTTTTTTGCTTTGATTCAGATAATTTTAAGGACCTTTTAAGTAGGTGAAAGGGAAATAATTGTTAAATTGCTAGTTGTTAAACAAGCCCAAATTTGATATACGTTTTACATTTAAAAAATTATATTCACTGCCCCCATAAGAGCAATCAAGGCATGTCTTTAAATTGTATGCATAGATATAGCCAAAAACAGTGCATTTAGTAACATTCTTTTCCAAAACTACATTCTTGGGAATGAGTATCTTTTTCCTCTAGCAGTTTGAGTGATAATCTATACCTGCAGATACAAATTATTTTGCATATAAAATTAATCTTAATCTTATGGAATGTTGTCTGTCTATGGCATTAATGGACCTTAAGAACAAAGAAAAGAATTCAAAATCTTAGATGAACCCTACATAGTAATTATTCAAAGATGCTTTAAGTGTTTATATAGATACATAATTTGTATCATTGGCATTTGAATAAGTAAATTTCTACTTCATTTTTTAACAAGGAAAGTATTAAGCTGAAAAATTATTTTTGTGAAACATGTATTTAAATTATTTAGAAAAACCAAAGAGGCACTTTGAAATATACTATTAATTGAGAAACATAATTGAAGTTTGATGTTTATCCAAAACAGTCCAGATGACTTTTCAGTTTATAAAATTTTTGAAACTGTATCACTGTCCAAGAAAATGTAAATTATCTTGGGACTTTCTATATTTTTAGCAATTATTGTTTCTATATTCTGTAGTTTAATAAACATAAAATCTCTTAAATAGTATTTAGAAACTTGTGACAGTTTAAAAAAATTTTAATTCAACCAGCGATTGAATTTTCCCTCAATAGAAACATATGTCTGAAAAATACAAGTTTCCTCCCAGAATTCCAAGGGTACGTAGCACAACAGAGCCATAATGGAACCAAAGATTCCTGTAGGATCTAACAATGAATTCACCTCTACCCACAAATGCTCAACTGTCTGCTAGGAAAAAAATCTAAGGATTTGAGGGAAGAGACAAACACATTATGAAGATTAAATTGAATTCTTTTTTTTCTTTTAGTCCTTGCCACAGTAAGCAGCTTTGTAGAATGGTAGTGCTTTTTAGGGAATCAATAAATTAGTAGCTGCATCAGTTTATATTGCTTTAATTCATCTAGGCTTAAATTTCAGGTAAGTATATTTTCTTCCCCTTTGATAAACCCCTGTTATTGAGGTCACTATGAAAAATCCAGCTAAATACTAAAGAATTGCTTCAGCCAAGAAAAGATATAACTGCTATAAGTCAAGTATATGACATTCAATTTTTAGTTAATGAACTCCTTTCTTAGCTCTTGTCTCTGTTCATCCCAGAAGTTTATTCCTTTAGTACCCAGTGTATGATCTCTCTACATATCTGTAAGGCATCAGTTTTCACAATGCCACATCAACTATTGTAGCATTGTGAAAAAAAAAAAAACATGAAAAGTTTTATCAAACCATTTCTCCAAGGTTTTCTTTTGTAGGAAAGACACTATATGCAGTAGAGTTACTTGCACCAGCATTAATTGGACCTGCTTGTTTTCTTTTTTTCTAGCTATCTAAAACCATCAGGTCATTACTGAGTCACAAGTGTCCCCTTGTCTAGATCCTAAAAGGCATTGATAAAAGAAGCTAGTAAAGATTACATTATGTAAGACTTTTTTTTTCAAGGTCTCACCAATTGAAGAGCATGGTTCAGATATGCATCATCTCAATAAGTTCTACCTAAAACTCAATTTTCTATCTAAACAGTTCCTATTGTATACATTGTGGTACATGTAGTACATTTTGTACTTTGAGAAATACACTCAAATTATCAAATCATTTAAGTCATGACTATTAACATGGCTAAGTGGTTCTTTGAATACTGATGTTGTGATTTGTCACTGATATATTCCCGAGACCTTAACAAAAAATTTCTCATTAAATGCATAAAATTTTTGTGCTTACCTTAGAACTATGCATTCTGAAATGACTCAAGCAATTCAAGGAGAGTAACAGACTATGTTGAAAGGAACAACAACAAAAAGTCATTTTGAAGATTTTGCAAATCTGCCAATATAAGAGGTTAAGATTTGCAACCTCTATAGAGAATAGTAGATTGGGTTGTAGGTCTGCATTCAATCTGAGCCCCAACTCAATCCCAAATTAGTTGACTCTTTTCTTGTTTTGTCTGAAAGTGAGGATTGTCATACCTACAGTCTAAATGAGTTAATGTATGACAAGCTCTTAGAACAATGTTCAGCACAAAGTAAGCTGTCATCAAATGTTACTGTCAGAATCATTAATTGACATTAACATGGTCAATTAAGTAATGTTTCACACTCAACTTTAAATTTTCATAGTCATAGCCATGGAAACATACAAAAAACACGCAAATAAAATGTCCAAATAATTGAGCTGGGCACTTTGCATGCTTTAGAAAATATGATGTAGGGTGGTTCTTTGTGCCAAGCTATTCAGGTAATTGGTTTATCTTCCCATGTTTTGCTGATCTAAATATGATCTAATGTAACTCTCATTCATATTGACGTAGCAGAGAGCTGCTAGGAGTAAACCTGTTTTCTACACATTAATCAAGCTGTTCTTTCAAAGTGTTTGACACATTGAATGTTTTTTATTCTGGAATATTATCATAGCAAAACCTCATTAATTGGATGGTGTCAACATTATGAAAGGAAATCTGAGTGAGCACACTTGCTTGTTTTGAAAAGAAATTGATAAATACTTCTATGATGCAGTTTTAAGTTATACAATTAATTGCTATTTGGAATTTAATAAGTTCACTATAAGCAGTGTGACTGTGTACCAGTTAAAGGTTGGATCTGTCTCTTCTTGACAATTTTTTAGAAGCCATTATTTTGTTACCAAATAAACCTGAAGAAATACTTATATTTACATCTATTTATATCTGAGAATATTTCATAATTCAGACTTGGCTGTTTTACAGACTTCTCCCCATTACCCAACATAGTGAGATTTTTCTATAGTTCTATATTTTCCTCTAGTATTAATGTGGTTTTATAAATGATTATATGCCTTATATTCTGGGGGAAAAGACATGGGAAAATGTGCTAAGTAGACAGGAACAGAATATATAAGTTTTTTTAATGTTATTTCTTTTAAAAAATTTGCTTGGTATCATATAGCCAAAACTATTCATGGTGATTGTTTCATTGCTTACTTTTATATCAGAGAATTGAAAACATATAATAGAAAAAATTGGACTTCATGCTGAGTATAGATGATATATATAAAAGTAGTCAAAATTTGGAGAAAAAATTTAAAAGATAAGTAGAAAATGAAGTAACTGTAGAAACCATATTCACTCTTTGATCCCAAATGCCCAAAACTAAGTGAAAATGTGAATTTAGGCCTACCAGGTCGTCTTGTCAAAAAACTAAAAGAAAACAGGAGAATTGAGAAATATGTTACAACTATAACACAAAACAGCAGTTTTGAAACACTTGCAGTTCTTAAATCTAAAAGCTTTTATTAGTGATTTTCAAAAGGATTTCATAGGATTGACACTGAATCAGGTTGGGGGGTGGAAAAGGGTAATGGCATATTCTTCCTGAATTGCTTATTATAATATTTCTAGAATCATTAGGTCAATGCTACTTTGTTGTCCTCATGTACAATAAAGGAATCACCAGTTGATTTGAATAATTTTACAAAGGCATACATTACAAATAGGTATGACTGCAAAATAGGTGGCTAACTCTGGGAAGATACTTGTGTTGAACTTTATATGACATTTAATAACCCTTCATCATAAGGCAATGTTTTTTACAAAAAAGTTGAAAAAATCATGTAAGTCATTTACTCTGCAAAATGGCACATTATGTGGGGCTCCAAAATCCATAATAAAACAATGTGTTTTGCAACTAAGAAACATTCATTATGATATATGGAAAACCCTGTCTACTTGCCCTTTGTCAGAAAATGTGAAACTGAGGATCATAAAATTTACTACTAAAATAATCTTCATGTTTAAGTGATACTTAGACTTTACCCTGTTCTGCTTAACCGTGGTCTCCTGTCTGATTTTAGCCATAATTGCAAAGTATTTCTAACTACAACAATTTAATTTTAGACACACCTGTGAGGAAGTTACAAGCCAACAAAAAAATTCAAGGTAAGTGTATTGGCTATAGGAATGTGTGTATATGGCCTCTTCTGTTATATGAAGAGAAATCAAACAATAGAAAAGTCTTTTAAAGTATTTTATTGAACCTTGCCATTGATCAGAGGGAAAAGTTAGCCAGTTTCGATGAAAATAGTTTGATAACAATCAGAAAATAAATCTCATGTTCTATACTATCAGTAGACTTTAATAACAAATATTAAGGGAAAGGCCAACATACTAATGTAAACTGCTAGGCATATTAACCCTTGAGATAGACTCAAGTGTATAATCTCCATATATATACACATATATATGTAATTTTTTATATGTACAAGTATACATGTAATTTTGTGTATGAGTAAGTCAAAAGACATTTTGAATAACAGATAAACAAATGTAGAATGCAGGTGGATGGGCCTGAATCTTCAAAATATTATGTGAGACGATGCTACAGTTTGAGACAAAGAAATATATATATGCAAAAAACCATTAATACAGCTATTTACAAAATGTTCATTTAAATGTGTAGATTATATATCACATATGCATTACAATTTATTTCATAATTCACTATGTGCATTTTCTAATTCCTCCACTTAAGTTACCTTACATTCCAATATACTGAGAGCAAGAATTTCCCTTGTGGAACCTAGAGTAAATTGCAAGCTTGGAATTACAAGTTTGGAATTTCTGGGTTAATTACATACTAGTAGTCAAAAGAAGACGCAAGGCTTATCAATGCACTATAGGAACATCTTACTTTAAGCCAATCCAATGTATAGACCTTTGAAAGTAAAAGATCAACTGCGCAGATTTTAACTAAAGAATCTATCAGTAAATCTATGTAAATATCCAAATTCACACAAATTTTCTAAAGAATTAAAATTATTAAATTTCAAATTATTTTATATACTTTTGATCAAAACATTTGCTTCACCATAAGTTGATATTAATAATTTAAAGTTTATTACAATAAANAAAATGTGCTAAGTAGACAGGAACAGAATATATAAGTTTTTTTAATGTTATTTCTTTTTAAAAAATTTGCTTGGTATCATATAGCCAAAACTATTCATGGTGATTGTTTCATTGCTTACTTTTTATATCAGAGAATTGAAAACATATAATAGAAAAAATTGGACTTCATGCTGAGTATAGATGATATATATAAAAGTAGTCAAAATTTGGAGAAAAAATTTAAAAAGATAAGTAGAAAAATGAAGTAACTGTAGAAACCATATTCACTCTTTGATCCCAAATGCCCAAAAACTAAGTGAAAATGTGAATTTAGGCCTACCAGGTCGTCTTGTCAAAAAACTAAAAGAAAAACAGGAGAATTGAGAAATATGTTACAACTATAACACAAAACAGCAGTTTTGAAACACTTGCAGTTCTTAAATCTAAAAGCTTTTATTAGTGATTTTTCAAAAAGGATTTCATAGGATTGACACTGAATCAGGTTGGGGGGTGGAAAAGGGTAATGGCATATTCTTCCTGAATTGCTTATTATAATATTTCTAGAATCATTAGGTCAATGCTACTTTGTTGTCCTCATGTACAATAAAGGAATCACCAGTTGATTTGAATAATTTTACAAAGGCATACATTACAAATAGGTATGACTGCAAAAATAGGTGGCTAACTCTGGGAAGATACTTGTGTTGAACTTTATATGACATTTAATAACCCTTCATCATAAGGCAATGTTTTTTACAAAAAAGTTGAAAAAATCATGTAAGTCATTTACTCTGCAAAAATGGCACATTATGTGGGGCTCCAAAATCCATAATAAAACAATGTGTTTTGCAACTAAGAAACATTCATTATGATATATGGAAAACCCTGTCTACTTGCCCTTTGTCAGAAAATGTGAAACTGAGGATCATAAAATTTACTACTAAAAATAATCTTCATGTTTAAGTGATACTTAGACTTTACCCTGTTCTGCTTAACCGTGGTCTCCTGTCTGATTTTAGCCATAATTGCAAAGTATTTCTAACTACAACAATTTAATTTTAGACACACCTGTGAGGAAGTTACAAGCCAACAAAAAAATTCAAGGTAAGTGTATTGGCTATAGGAATGTGTGTATATGGCCTCTTCTGTTATATGAAGAGAAATCAAACAATAGAAAAGTCTTTTAAAGTATTTTATTGAACCTTGCCATTGATCAGAGGGAAAAGTTAGCCAGTTTCGATGAAAAATAGTTTGATAACAATCAGAAAATAAATCTCATGTTCTATACTATCAGTAGACTTTAATAACAAATATTAAGGGAAAGGCCAACATACTAATGTAAACTGCTAGGCATATTAACCCTTGAGATAGACTCAAGTGTATAATCTCCATATATATACACATATATATGTAATTTTTTATATGTACAAGTATACATGTAATTTTGTGTATGAGTAAGTCAAAAAGACATTTTTGAATAACAGATAAACAAATGTAGAATGCAGGTGGATGGGCCTGAATCTTCAAAAATATTATGTGAGACGATGCTACAGTTTGAGACAAAGAAATATATATATGCAAAAAACCATTAATACAGCTATTTACAAAATGTTCATTTAAATGTGTAGATTATATATCACATATGCATTACAATTTATTTCATAATTCACTATGTGCATTTTCTAATTCCTCCACTTAAGTTACCTTACATTCCAATATACTGAGAGCAAGAATTTCCCTTGTGGAACCTAGAGTAAATTGCAAGCTTGGAATTACAAGTTTGGAATTTCTGGGTTAATTACATACTAGTAGTCAAAAGAAGACGCAAGGCTTATCAATGCACTATAGGAACATCTTACTTTAAGCCAATCCAATGTATAGACCTTTGAAAGTAAAAGATCAACTGCGCAGATTTTAACTAAAGAATCTATCAGTAAATCTATGTAAATATCCAAATTCACACAAATTTTCTAAAGAATTAAAATTATTAAATTTCAAATTATTTTTATATACTTTTGATCAAAACATTTGCTTCACCATAAGTTGATATTAATAATTTAAAGTTTATTACAATAAAAAATAATTACTTCTGATATACAGAGAATAATATATTCTTAAATTTTAAAATTTCCTTACATTTACAGTCTATACATTCTCCTTTCTTTCTAATTAGGATCTAGAAGACGATCAAGGGAAGGTCGTTCTCAGTGAAAATCCAAAAACCAGACAAAAATGTTTATACAACCCTAAATCAACCTGTCCTTAGAAAATTGTGAGAGCCAAGCTGACTTCAGGAACTGAAGCATCAGCACAAAGAACCAAACATCAAATAATTCTGAACGCAAATTTAATATTTTTTTCGGAATGAGAAATGAGAGAAATTGTGGAGTTAGCCTCCTGTGGTAAAGGAATATGAAGAAAATATAACACCTTACATGCTTTTTCAACTTAAAAGTTCTGGCTGACTTTGGAATCCATCAGAGAAAAATGCTTGTCACCAGATTCATTACAATTCAAATCGAAGAGTTGTGAACTGTTATCCCATTGAAAAGACCGAGCCTTGTATGTATGTTATGGATACGTAAAATGTATGCAAGCAGTTATCTCTCCATGGGAAGCTAAGTTATAAAAATAGGTGCTTGGTGTACAACAAAACTTTTTACATCAAAAAGGCTTTGCACATTTCTATATGAGTGGGTTTACTGGTAAATTATGTTATTTTTTACAACTAATTTTGTACTCTCAGAATGTTTGTCATATGCTTCTTGCAATGTATATTTTTTAATCTCAAACGTTTCAATAAAACCATTTTTCAGGTATAAAGAGAATTACTTCAAATTGAGTAATTCAGAAAAACTCAAGATTTAAGTTAAAAAGTGGTTTGGACTTGGGAACAGGACTTTATACCTCTTTTACTGTAACAAGTATTCATTAAAGGAAAGCGAATGAAATCAGTGTGAGTTTTTCTTTAACTTTTAAGTTCAGGGGTGTGCAGGCATGTGCAGGTTTGTTTCACAGGTGAATGTGTCATGGGGGTTTTTGTATAGATTAAGTTATATAAAGAATCATTACACATGTGGGCACGGTGGCTCATGCCTGTAATCCCAGCACTTTGGGAGGCCAAGGAGGGTGGATCATGAAATCAGGAGATCGAGACCATCCTGGCTAACTTGGTGAAACCCCGGCTCTACTAAAAATACAAAAACTTAGCTGGCTGTGGTGGTGGGTGCCTGTGGTCCCAGCTACTTGGGAGGCTGAAGCAGGAGAATGACATGAACCCAGGAAGTGGAGGTTGCAGTCAGCTGAGATCATGCCACTGCAGTCCAGCCTGGGCAACAGAGCCAGACACTGTCAAAATAAATAAATAAAAAGAAAAAAAATCTTTAGAGAATGAATCAATTGTTAAACATCAGCTGAAAATTAATATAACCCTATGACTGTGCTAAGCCATGAGGATTGAAAGGATGAATCAGGCACATTTACTGTCCTCAAACGATAAGGAGACACGTAACCAATTATCCTCAATACACCATGGGCTATGCTAGTATCAAACAGCACGACACAAGCATGGATGCATCAATTCATTATTCCTGGGTTAGGCATGGGGGAGCCACAGAGATGTCCTTAACTTATTTGATGTAACAGAGTCCATTGCATGGCAAAGAAATTTGTTTGTTGGGAATGATGAAAAGATTGACTTGATCAACTCAGACCTCAACAAGTGTCATTCTAACTTAGACTGATTGACATAAGAACCTTCTGGAAACAATCCATACTGATGAGAAACTGAGTGGTGAGGGTGAAACAGAATTATACCATGCATTATAGGGCAGTCATTGGGAGATTGTAAAACGTAGGAAGGCCAGACTGAAGATATAAGGCTTAGCCATAAATGCCCACCTGAGATCAGAGAAAATTGGGCTCAGCACAAAGGACCTAGAAAGGGGCTTGGATAACTGAAAGATTCTTGTTTGATTAGTGATTAGGGCGAGGAAGTGAGGTATAAGACTGTGAGAGTGTCACTGACTAAAGAAGTGCCAGATAGCTTTGGTTTTCGAGAATGCCTTCTCATCTGGGAGAGTAGAGAGATTTATTTCTACCATTTAGAAAATACCCTACTAACTGTGCCAATGGAGAGAATCTCAGGTGGAAAGGGTGTGGCTATGATCTTCCCAAGATGATTCAGAAGAGATGGTTACATAAGGTGGTACTGGTAGAATAGATTAAAATATCATCCTAAAACAATTACCATGTGTTTAGGATGCCAGAGAAGATAATCAGTTACTTGCACAGAAGGGGCAATAAATAGGTCCACTCATTTAGCCACCTTCAAGATTTTTGTTTGAAAATAAGCTAAATGCTCCAAGATTGGGCTTTGAATGTGGTAATCCAGGACAATAAGACTGATGTTGAGGTCTTTTTAGACTGCTGACTCAGGCACTGGGTTTTTTTTTTTTTTTTTAAACCATAGAAGAAAAAGTGCTCTGCTTTTTACCATAGAAGAAAACTCAGCAACGGCTCAAGCGTACACATAAATCCAGCCTTTCTGGTGAAAGACAGTCTTTTGAGTGACACATGTAATATATTTACAAATAAAATCTAGAGAGAAAAAATATTAAGAATTAAATAGTAATATAAATCAAAAGAAATAAGATTGAAAGTATAACAAAGAACAATTTAAAACCCTAAAATCGGGACTAAAAAATAACCACTAAATACTAATTCTATTCAGACACTTTCTAAAAGTTGAAGAGGCATTGTAGTATGTGATTTTTCATACAATAATCTTTTAACAATTCTGAAGATATATTATCTCCAGTTTTGTGTGGGAAAAAAAAATGAGGACCAACAATTTACATAACTTTTCTTTCTTCTTTTGCCTTGTACTGAAATCATGACATTGATCAACTTACCACATCCCATTACCCAACAAGTACAAACTTGGGCATAGCAAACAAGTTATTTGCAATAGTGATGACTCTTCTTACCTGATTTTGACTCATTTTTTTCTATTTAAGTGGCATATTAACTTTTGGTTTGGGCACACTGAACTTAGACTTGTGGTCTTAGCAGAAATCTCTATAAAGCATTGTTTCTCAAGATTAGGGCTATGACATCCTGCATCAGAATCGACTAAGAGGGCTTATTTTATAAGAAAGATTTCTGACTTAGAAAAGAATCTTTTGGTCAAAATTCCCTGTGGCAGACCACCAGTTACTACTTGAGACCATCACTACAACAGTTACTGTTACTACTTAAGACCATTCATTATGACAGTTACTACCGTTACTACTTGAGACCATCATTACGAGACTGAAGGAAGGGACAAAGGTAGAAAGTGAAAACTTAAGACAAAAGTAACTATTTTAAAGGAAAGGGCCAGGGGAAGAAGAGGGCTCCCTGCTGCTAGTAAGCAAGGGCAGCTGCAGCCCCTGAGCTTCCTTCCACAGCTCTTTGTATTTATTGGGTAGAATGAGCAGGGAGGAGGAGGTAATGATTGGTCAGCTGCTCAATTGATCACAGGTTCATATAATTACTAACAGGCTTCAGATGTGCCTAATCACGAGAAATGCTGCACTTGGGGCATAACTGTTGGGTGGTAGATGCAGTTGTCAGTTTGCCAACACTCTGCATTTGTGAGAACAGTCTGCTGTTTACTCCTATAGCCTCCAGTGGTATACTGAGTTGATCATGACCCTCAATGTTTCAGCCTCCAACATTTCCCTTTCTGTTTTGAATTAGAGAAAGGCAATTGCAAAATGTGCAGCCTTCAATTGCTAGTTGGTGGTTCGTTCCATCTTGGCACTCAGTTCTCACTGGGGAAACCAGGCCCATGGTTGGGATCCATGGGTCCCCCTCCAGTCTTCTGTTCCATGGTCGTACACCTCGAGGGCACCCACACGGTTTGTTCATTTTCCGTGAAAACACAAGCATACCCCTTGTCCCTATGTTAGTAAATCTACCGAAACAGAAGCAAAAGGCTTCATGGCTGTAGCTGCAAGGCATGCCACTCCCGAAGCATCTGCTCTACAAGCTGCAACTCAGCCTCTGCCTCTTTGGTTAATTGCCATGGGGTAAAACTTTCCACTGATGAGAAACAGGATATTTCTGATTAATGGAAGGCACAGAGAAAGCAAATCGAGGCTTATCCTTCTTGTACAACAGTATAGCAAAAAAGCAATCCTTAAACCTTCAATTTGCACTCTACAGGTGGGTCCACTAGATGCTATGGGTTGTGATACAAAAACCTCTCTCCTAGTTGTACTTCCAAATCCCTGACCTCCTCATTTCTCCTTACGTAGAGAAGGATGCAATTTACAGGGAATAAGCAACAGTTGTGCAATATATTCTCCTGGTTCAAAACCCAGATATCTTGTGACATTACCACTACCTGAATTTCTCCTTCATAATCCGAATCAACACCTAGGCCTGTAAGTTAAGACAGGTTTTGCCCAAAATTAATCCCAAGTATCCTGTTGACAAAGGTCCCCAAATACCAGTGTGAATCTTGGTGGGTTTGTCTCCAACTAACGTAACCTGTTCTCAGAGAGCTAATCCTGTGCTTCCAGGTGCTCCTGGGGCAAGCGAATCAATGAGCCTCTGGAAACCCACCCCTGAAATGGAGCTGTGGTCAGGACGGGGAATGCCTTCATCGTTTCAAGTGTCCAAGTCCAGGCCCCCTTCTTGTTTCCCAATAGGAGGGTGCTGTTTTGATGAAATTTTGAGTGGCATTGATTAGCCCAATGATTTCTTTTATTGCAATGAGAGCAAAGTCCTGGCATTTTTTTCTGTTGAGAGGGGAACTGTGTTATAAGATCCCTTCTGCCCAGAGGTCTGACAGCATTCTCTTTTGAAACGTCCAATTTTTCTACACTTATAACACTTTCCCTCTTTAGGGCTTAACCCTTGGCTTCTTTTAGATCTGTCAGCTACCAAATTAGCCATTGCCTGAGTCAACACCGTAGAGTGATGAAGCTCAGCTCCCACATCTTGACAAGCTGTGAGAAAACCTCCCAAGTCCTCGGCACATCTCACAGGTGCCGGTACGTTTACAATCCATGAAAGCCAAAGCTAAAGTTAGCCTTTCTGTAGCCACAAAAGAAGATGGTACAGCCTCTCCTGTTGACCACTTTCAATAGGTGCTGTGAGGCAAAAAATTCTCTCAAGCCCTTAAGTAATGACAAAAAGATAGTACGTACCAAACTCAAAACAAATAAGAGAAAAGAAATAACCAAAGTATTCCCCCGTGTTATCCTGATTCAAAAAATTCCCATTCTTTGTACCTCTAGGGCACTGACCTTATGCTGCTGCTGGCAGACTTGTAACTGGGTTTCTGATTCATCTGGTTGGTTTCAGTTTTTTCTGTTCCAGCAGACCTTCCTAGTTCAAGTCCCCATAGGACCTTATCTGTCCCTATCTTTCCCTGTCTGTCCCTGCAAGTTACTGCTAGTCTTTGCTAGTCTCTTCTAGTCTTTTGCTAGTCTTTATCACTATCTGTCCCTGTCTGTCTCTATGTTCCCTGTTAGTTCCTTCAAGTCTCTGTCTTTCCCTACCTATCTCTATTTGTCTCTATTTCTATCTCATCTTTATTTATGTCTATTTATCCCTACTTATCTCTATTTGTCCCTGCAGGCCTCTTCAGGTCTCTTCAGGTCTCTGTTCGTCCCTGTCTGGGTGCCACTCTTTTGGCAGACCACCATGGTTACTACTTGAGACCATCACTACGACAGTTACTACTGTTATTCCTTGAGACTGTCATTACGAGATTGAACAAAGGGAAGAGCATAGAAATAAAAACTTAAGACAAAAGCAACTATTTTAAAGGAGGAGCCAGGGAAGAAAAAGAGCGAAGAAAAAGAGAGCTCCCTGCCTCTAGTGAGCAAGGGCAGCTGCAGCCCCTGAGCTTCCACAGCCCTTTATATTTATTGGGTAGAATAAGCAGGGAGGAGGAGGTAATGATTGGTCAGCTACTCAATTGATCACAGGTTCATATAATTACTAACAGACCTCAGATGAGCCTAATCACAAGAAACACTGCACTTGGGATGTGACTGCACTCAGCATTCCTTCTGAGCAGCAGATGCAGTTTGTCAGTTTGCCAACATTCTGGATTTATGAGAACAGTTTGCTGTTTACTCATATAGCCTCCAGTGGTATACTGAGTTGATCATGACCCTCAATCTTTCGGCCTCCAACACCTCCCCTGTGATTCGTTTTTAACTTTTATTTTGGATTTGAGGGTACATGTAAAGATTGGTTATATAGGTAAACTCATGGCATGGGCCTTTGTTGTACAAATTATTTCATCACCCATGTATTGAACCTAGTACCCAATAGATACATTTTCCATCCTCCCCCTTCAAGTGGATCCCAGTGTCTGTTGTTCCCTTCTTTGTATTCATGAGTTCTCATCATTTAGCTCCCACTTATGAGTGAGAATATATGGTATTTGGTTTTCTGTTCCTGTGTTAGTTTGCTAAGGATAATAGCTTCCAGCTCCATCCATGGTCCCACAAAATACACGCTCTCATTCTGTTTTATGGCTGCATAATATTCCATGATGTATATGTACCACATTTTCTTTATCCAATCTATCTTTGATAGGCATTTAGGCTTATTCCATGTCTTTGCTATAGTGAGTAGTTCTGCAATGAACATTCACTTACACATATGTGTCTTTACAATATAATGATTTATATTCCTCTGGTTATATACTCAGTAATGAGATTGTTGGGTCAAATGGTAGTTCTGTTTTTAGTTCTTTGAGGAATCACCATACTGCTTTCCACAATGGCTGAACTAATATACACTTCTACCAACAGTGTATCAGTGTTCCCTTTTCTCCACAACCTCTCCAGCATCTGTTATTGTTTGACTTTTTAATAATAGCCATTCTGACTGGTGCGAGATAGTATCTCGTTGTGGTTTTGATTTGCATTTCTCTAATGATCATTGCTATTGAGCTTTTTTTATATGCTTGTTTTTCTTTTGAAAAGTAGCTGTTCACATACTTTGCCCACTCTTTTATGGGGTTATTTGTTCTTCTCTTATAAATTTGCTTAAGTTCCTTATAGATGTTAAATATTATACCTTTGTCAGATGCATAGTTTGCAAATATTTTCTCCCATTCTGTGGGTTGTCTGTTTACTCTGTTGATAGCTTGTTTTGCTATGTGGCTCTTAATTTTAATCAGATCACATTTGTGAATTTTTGCTTTTCCTTGCAATTGCTTTTGAGTGTCTTTGTCATGAAATCTTTGTCCATTCCTATGTCCAGGATGGTATCACTAGGTTGTCTTCCAGGGTTTTTACAGTTTGTGGGTGTTTTGTTGTTGTTGTTGTTGTTGTTGTTATTGTTGTTGTTGTTTTGACAGAGTCTCGCTCTGTCAACCAGGCTGGAGTACAGTGGCACAATCTTGGCTCACTGCAAGCTCTGCCTCCCAGGTTCATGCTGTTCTCCTGCCCCAGCCTCCCAAGTAGCTGGGACTACAGGTGCACACCACCACACTCGGCTAATTTTTTGTATTTTTAGTAGAGACAGGGTTTCACTGTGTTAGCCAGGATGGTCTAGATCTCCTACATTTAAGTCTTGAATCCATCTTGAGTTGATTTTTGTATATGGTATGAAAAAAAGGTCCAGCTTCAGTCTTCTGCTAGCCAGTTATCCCAGCACCACTTATTGAATAGGGAATATTTTCCCCATTACCTGTTTTTGTCCCACAACCAACATACTGAATGGGCAAAAGCTGAAAGCATTTCCCTTGAGAACCAGCACAAGACAAGGATGCCTTCTCTCACCACTCCTATTCAACATAGTGTTGAGTCCTAGCCAGAGCAAACAGACAAGAGAAAGAAATAAAGGACATACAAATAGAAAGAGAGGAAGTAAAACTATCCCTGTTTGCAGACGTAATGATTTTATATCTAGAAAACACCATAGTCTCAGTCCAAAAGCTCCTTCAGCTGATAATTTCAGCAAAGTTTTAAGATATAAAATTAACATACAAATTCAGGAGCATTCCTATACAGTAACAATAGCCACGCTGAGAGCCAAATCAAGAAGGTAATCCCATTAATGACTCACAGAAAAAGAATAAAATAACTAGGAATACAGCTAACCAGAAAGGTGAAAGATCTTACCATAAGAATTATAAAACACTGCTCAAAAAAATCAGAGATGACACAAACAACATCCCATGTTCATGGGTAGAAGAAAAACACATCCCATACTCATGGATAGAAGGAAACAATGGCTCATGCCTGTAATCCCAGCACTTTGGGAGGCGGAGACAGGCGGATCACCGGAGGTTGGGAGTTTGAGACCAGTCCGACCAACATGGAGAAACCTGTCTCTACTAAAAATACAAAATTAGGCCAGGCACGGCAGCTCATGCCTGTAATCCCAGCACTTTGGGAGACTGAGGCAGGTGGATCACAAGGTCAGGAGATCGTGCCCATCCTGGCCAACACAGTGAAACCCCATCTCTACTAAAGATATAAAAAATTAGCCAGGCGTGGTGGCAGGCGCCTGTAGTCCTAGCTACTTGGGAGGCTAAGGCAAGAGAATGGCATGAACCCAGGAGGCGGAGCTTGCAGTGAGCTAAGTTCGTGCCACTGCACTCCAGCCTGGGTGACAGAGTGAGACTCCATCTCAAAAAAACACAAAAACAAACAAACAAAAAAAAAAATTAGCCAGGCATGGTGGTGCATGCCTGTAATCCCAGCTACTCAGGAGGCTGAGGCAGGAGAATTGCTTGAACCCAGGAGGTGGAGGTTGTGGTGAGCCGAGACCATGCCATTGCACTCAAGCCTAGGTAACAGAGTGAGATTCCTTATTAAAAAAAATTAAAAAATTAAAAAAAAATTTTAAAAAGCCTTACTGCCCAAAGCAGTTTACAGATTGAATACTATTTCTGTTAAACTCCCAATGGTATGCTTCACTGAACTAGAAAAACAACTATTTTAAAATGTATATGAAACCAAAAGAGAGCCTGAATAGCCAAGGCCATTCCAAGTTAAAAAAAGGAAAAAAAAAAAAAACAAAAAAAAACAAAAAAAACAATGCAACAATGCTGGGAGAATCACATTACTAACATCAAACTATACTAGAAGATGGTGATAACCAAAACAACATGGTACTGATACAGAGACAGGCATGTAGATCAATGGAACACAATAAGGAGTCCAGAAATAAGATCATACACCTATGACCATCTGATCTTCAACAAAGTCCCTGTGATTCTTATAAACACTAAAGCTTTTGTTTTATTGTCTGTTTGAATAGCTATTTTAAAGTAAAATTACATTACAATGAATTGAAAATATTTTTGTGCAATTTGATAAGTTTGGGCATACTATATACCTGTGAAAACCATCACTACACTCAGGCTTGTAAATATATTCATCATCACCAAAAGTTTGCTTATGCCCTTATTAATTCCTACCTTCCTACCCCTTCATGCCCCAGCTCCAGCTCCAGGCAACCACATATCTACCTTCTATCATGACAAATAATTACATTTTCCAACTTCTATACAAATTGAATTACACAGTATGTATAGTTTCTTTTAGGTCTGATTCTACTTTCTCTTGAGTTAATATGTAATAGTGGAATGACTGGATCATATAAAACGTATAAGACAAACATTTTTGGAAACTATCAGGTGATACTCCAAAGAAGTTCTACTATTTTGCATTCCCATCAGAAATATGTGAGAGTTCCAGTTCCTTTTACCAACACTTAACATGGTCAGTCTTTCTAATTTAACTATTCTAATAGGTATGTAATGGAATCTCATTCTGGTTTTAATTTGCATTTCACTAATGCATGTTTTCCATGTGCTTATTTGACATCTGTGTATCTTTTATTTGTATAAATTTATTGTACAAGTGCAATTTTGTGACATGCATAGATTGTATAGGAATCAAGTTACAGCTTTTAGGACATTCGTCACCCCAATAACACACATTGTATCCATTAACTAATTTCTCATCATCTTCCCCCCATCTTCACCCTTCCAAGTGTCCATTTTCTATCATTACACTCTCCATGTCCATGTGTACAAATTATTTAGCTCCCACATGAAGGAGAACACGCAATATTTGCCTTTATGCATCTGACTTGTTTCACTTAAGATAATGATCTTCAGTTTCATTCATGTTACTGCGAAAGACGTTCTTTCATTTTTATGGAATAAATAGTATTCCATTGTGTAGAAGTATTGCCTTTTCTTTATCCAATCATCTGTGGATGGACCCTCAGTTGATTCCACATATTTGATATTGTTGATAGGGTTGCAATAAACATACAAGTGTAGGTACCTTTTTAATATATTGATTTATTTTCCTTTGGGTAGATACACCATAGAGGGATGGCTGGATTCAATGATAACTTTATTTTTAGTACTTTGAGAAATTTCCATATTGTTTCCCATAGAGGGTGTAAGAATTAACATTCCAACAATAGTGTATTAGAGTCCCCTTTCCTCTGCATCTTTAGTGATCTGTTCAAATCTTTTGCCAAATATTAGTTAGATTCATTTTCTAAATTAATATTATAGAGTTTTGAGAGTTTCTTATACATAATTTGAATACAAATTTTTTATCAGATATATAGGGTGAAATGTTTTCTCCAAGCATGTGAACTTTCCTTTCATTCTCTTAACAGTATTTTCAAAAGACTGAAGTCAAATTTATCTCTTTTTTTCTTTTCATGGGTTGTGTTTTTCGAGTCATTAAAGAAATATTATAATTCACTGAAAGTCACAAAAATTATTCTAATACATTTTCTAAGTTTTATTCTTTTTTTTTTTTTTTTTTTTTACGTTAAGTGTAATGGGTAAAACCAAAAAGTGTTCATGTTAAAGGAATGGTCTTTTATTTTCTATAGGTTACCAATTATTTCCAATCAATTTCTGAAAAATGATTTTTCTCTATGATTTGCCTTTGCATATTTGTAAAAAGGGACCACATTTTGTGAGTCTGTTTCTGTTACTTCTTTCTATCTTTGTTTTTGTTTAATTCATCTATTTGTGTATCTTAGTGCAAATACCACCACTGACTTGATTACTGTAGGTTTGAAGTAAGTCATAAAATCAAAAGAGTAAATCCCCAATTTCACTCATCCTTTTCAAAGTTGTTTTGGCTATTTTAAGTTATTTGCATTTCCATAGAATGTTTACATCAGCTTGGCAATTTCTATTTAAAAAAATAAAAATATCTGCTGGGTTAATAATTGGGAATGTGCTGAATCTACAGATCAGTTTGGAGTTAATTGAAATCTTTATAATATTTAGTCTCCAAACCAGGAACAAAACATATCTGTTAGTTTACTTAGGGTCTTCCTTATTTTCTCACCAATGCTTTATCATTTTAAGTTCATAGGTCTTCCACATCTTTTGTCAAGTTCTCCCTAAATATTTAATATTTTTGATGGAATTACAAATGGCATTGTTTTTATTTAAATTTCTGATTATTTACTTTCTGTATTTTCATCTTGTATTCTGTAACCTTGTTAAATTCAAGGTTTAATTCTAGTATTAGATTAATTCTAGTAAGATTATATAGTATTTTATACATAGATAATTATGCTGTTTGCAAATAAAGATAATTTTACCTCTGTCTCTGTGATCTGGATGCTGTTTAAATTTTCTTTTCTTCTGTCACAGGTTGATGTTGAATAGTGGAACAATATCGAGTAGAAGTGGTAAGAGTAGACATGTTGAATCTTCATGATCTTAGAAAAAAGCATTCAGTCTTTCAACTTTAAGTTTGTTGTTTTCTTCCTTAAATGTTTGGTAGAATTCACCAGTGAAGTTATCTAGGCCTGCAATTGTCTTTGAGGGAAGGTTTCTAACTACAAATTCTCTTTATTTAATAAATAAAGGGTTATGCTGATTACCTATGTTTTCTTGAGTGAGATTTTGTAGTTTGTGTCTTTCAAGGAATGAAACTTGTCTATTTCACACAATTGTCAAATTTATTGTATTGTTCAAAATATTCCATTATTATCCTTCAAATATCTTTAGTGATATTACCTCTCTCATTCCTGAAACTGGTAATTTGTGTCCTCTCTTATTTCCCTAGCCAATCTACTAAGCTTTCAATCAATTTGTTGATTTTGCTCAAAAAACAATCGTTTGGTTTCATGAATTTTCGGTATCACGTTCCTGTTTTCTGTTTTGCTGATTTCCACCATAATATGTGTCATTGCCTTTCATCTACTTAATTTGACTTCAATTTGATCTTTATTTGTTAGTTTCTAAACTGTGAGTGTGTGTTTGTGTCTCATGTCTCTACATAACTTTTTGAATATATAGACTATAATTATAGTAACTGTTTAATGTCTTCTGCTAATTCTAACAATTGTGCCAGATTTGGATAAGTTTAGTTGGTAATTTTTTTTCCTCATTTTGCACCGTATTTTCCTGTTTCTTTTCAAGCTTGGTATTCTTTGATTGCCAAACACTGTAAATTTTGCCTTGCTGGGTGCTGGATATTTTTGTACTTCTATAAATATTCTTGCACTTTGTTCTAAGATGTAGTTTGGTTATGAAAACAGTTTAATTCACTGGGGTCTTGTTTTTAAGATTTATTAAGCAGAGTCAGATCTGTGTATAATCTGGAGTTAGTTATTCCCTCCAACTTATGCATGACTCTTCTTAGAACTATTCCCAATTTCCAGTGAATTGTGAAGTTTCAAAATCTAGATGGTGGGAATAGGTGCTATTTAAGGCTTTATGTGAGAAACTGTTTTCTCTAATTTTTCAGATGCTTCTTTCTCTGACCTTTATTAGTTTTCTCATATGCATGTGTTGATCAGTATTCTGCTGAGTACTTAGGTGAACCCTCTACAGATCTCCAGAGTTCTCTGTCTCTCTACAGCTCTGTCCTCTCTGGTTCTTAGTACTATGAACTATATTTTCTTGGCCTCCTTCAATGCTCAGCTCCATCTTGTCTGCCAAGATTCACCTGGATTTCCCCTTACTGCACTACAGCCTAGGAAAAGACAGAAAGCTTGGGGCAATCACAGGGCTCATCTCACATTTCTTTTTATATCCAAAGAATCACTGTGATTCATTGTCTGATGCCCAGCATTTTGAAAACTGTTCTTTATTTTTTTTCCGGGTTCAAGCAATTCTTGTGTCTCAGCCACCTGAGCAGCTGGGAATTCAGTCGCATGCCACCATACCCGGCTAATTATTGTATTTTTAGTAGAGATGGGGTTTTGCCATGTTAGCCAGGCTGGTCTCAAACCCCTGACCTCAAGTGATCCGTCCACCTCATCCTCCCAAAGTGCTGGGATTATAGGTGTAAGCCACTGCTCCCAGCTCTGTTTTTTAAATGTATTTTTGTTTTTTAAAAATTGTTTTACTCAGAAGAGAAAATATGGTACCTGTTATTCCATTTTGCAGAAGTGCAACATCCTCTGCCATGGCATTTAGTTACATTAACTCCATTTTATAATCATAAGCTGCACCTTTACATAGGAGCAGCCAACTAGAAAATGCTAAATATAAGAGGAACCAGACTGGAAAATGTTGAAGACACTCACAAATCTATTATAGGTAGCAGAAAAAGAACCCAATATGAGCTATCTTACAGCCAGTATCATTGTTACACAATATGCACACATACTCAAACATATACCAATTACTTATTCAAAAATGGCAGCTGAATTTAATTTATTGAGATTTATTTTTTATATTCATCTGAACAGCTATTTATTTTCAATTATTGGAAAAACATTTCTTGAAGTTTCAAGTACTTTTTAGTTTGTTTTGTTTTGTTTTTTGTTATCAATTTGTTTTTTTACAAATAGGATTATTGCCTTTACTTCTGGGGGGTCTTTGTAAGGTCTTACACAACATCTGATAATACTCATTGATGAAATTTCTACAATATAATGAGAAAATACTGGTGATTTACTAGCCAACCTAGGTTCTGAAAACTCTTGAAAACTAGGCCATATGTGAATAAGACTGCTAGATGACTTTCACTTTTAGCAATAATGCAATTAACTAATGCATTTTCTTAACTTTTATGTAGTCTCACAAAAGTTACAAAATAAAGAAAAGTCTGAAACATAAAAGGTGTATTAGTCTATTTTTTTACTACTATGAAGAAATACCCACGACTGGGTAATTTACAGAGAAAAAGAGGTTTAATGGACTCACGGTATCCATAGCTAGGGAGGCCTCAAAATTATCACAGAAGGTGAAGGAGTAGCAAAGGCACATCTTACATGGTGGCAGGCAAGAGAACATGTTTAGAGGAACCGCCCTTTATAAAACCATCAGATCTCATGAGACTTATTCACTACCATGAGAACAGGAGGGGAAAACCCACTTCTATGATTAAATTACCTCCCATTGGGTCTCTCCTAGGATACATGGGAATTGTGGGAGCTACAATTCAAGATGAGATTTGGGTGGGGACAAAGTCAAACCATATCATTCCATCCCCAGCCCCTCCCACATCTCATGTCCTCACGTTTCAAAACCAACCATGCCTTCCCAAGAGTCCCCCATAGTGTTACCTCATTTCAGCATTTACTCAAAAGTCTATATCCAAAGTCTCATCTGAGACGAGGCAAGTTCCTTCTGCCTATGAGCCTGTTAAATCAAAAACAAGTTAGTTACTTCCTAGATACAATAGGAGTACAGGTATTGGGTAAATACAGCCATTCCAAATGGGAGAAATTGACTAAAATGAAGGGGCTGCAGGCCCCATGCAAGTCAAAAATCCAGTGGGGCAGTCAAATCTTAAAACTCCAGAATTATCTCCTTTGACTCCATGTTTCACATCCAGGTCATGCTGATACAAGAGGTGGGCTCCCACAGCCTTGGATAGCTCTGCCCCTGTGGCTTTGCAGGGTTCAGCCTCCCTCCTGGCTGCTTCCCTGGGCTGGCATTGTGTGTCTGTGGCTTTTTCAGGTGCACAGTTCAAGCTTTCACTGGATCTACCATTCTGGGATCTGGAGGATGATGGCTCTCTTCTCACAGCTCCACAAGGAAGTATCCCAATAGGGACTCTGTGTGGAGACTCCCACCCTACATTTGCCTTCTGCAGTGCCCTAGCAGAGGTTCTCCATGAGGGCTCCACCCCTGTAGCACACCTCTGCCTGGACTTCCAGGTGTTTCCATACATCCTCTGAAAACTAGGCAGAGGTTCCCAAAACTCAATTCTCAACTTCTGTGTACTCACAGGACCAATACCACGTGGAAGCTATCAAGACTTTGCGACTTGCACTTTCTGAAGCAATGACCTGAGCTGTACCTTGGCCACTTTTAGCCATGACTGGAGCATCTGGGACACAGGGCACCAAGTCCCTAGGCTGCACACAGGAAGGAAGTCCTGAACCAGGCCCACAAAATTATTTTTTCCTCCCAGGTCCCTGAGCCTGTGATGGGAGGAGCTACTGTGAAGTTCTCTCATATGCCCTGGAGACATTTTCCCCATTGTCTTGGGGATTACCCTTTGGTTCCTCGTTACTTATGCAAATTTCTGCAGTGGCTTGAATTTCTCCCCAGGAAATGGACTTTTTATTCTACCACATCGTTAAGCTGCAAATTTTCCAAACTTTTATGCCCTGTTACTTCTTGAACACTTTGCTGCTTAGAAATTTCTTCCACCAGATACCCTAAATCATCTCTCCACAGATCTCTAGAGTGGGGGCAAAATGCACCACATCTCTTTGCATAATAAGAGTGACCTTTACTCCAGTTTCCAACAAATTCCTCATCTCAATCTGAGATCACCTTAGCCTGGATTTTATTGTCCATATTACTATCAGCATTATGGTGAAAGCCATTCAACAAGTCTCTAGGAAGTTCCAAACTTTCCCACATCCTGTCTTCTTCTGAGCCCTCCAAATTGTTCCAACCTCTGCCTGTTACCCAGTTCCAATGTCGCTTCCACATTTTCAGGTATCTTAATAGCAGTATTCCACTCTACCAGTACCAATTTACTGTATTAGTCCATTTTTACACTGCTATGAAGAAACACCCAAGGCTGGGTAATTTATAAAGAAAAAGAGGTTTAATGGACTCACAGTCCCCATGACTAAGGAGGCCTCACAATCATCACAGAAGGTGAAGGAGGAGCAAAGGCACATTTACATGGCAGCAAGCAAGACAGCATGTGCAGGGGAACTGCCCTTTATACAACCATCAGATCTCATGAGACTTATTCACTATCACAAGAACAACACGGGAAAACTCACCCCTATAATTTAATTACCTCGCATCAGGTCCTTCCCACAACACGTGGGGATTATGAGAGCTACAATTCAAGATGAGACTTGGGTGAGTACACAGGCAACCTGTATCAAAAGGTAACTCAGAGACTTCATAAAAGATAAAAAATTTTATATTACATTCTTCAAGTAATTAGTGGTTGACCATAACAACAATAAACTTGAGATTACAAGAAATATTCTATATGAATTTTCCGAGAATACTTAGAGAAACAGAATCTACAAACAAGTATGTAAATTAAGGATCCAGCTGAGTGAAGAAATTTTAATAAGTACTTTTGAATAAATTTTCCTGAAAAGTAATTTAAACTTAATTTGGTTAACTTTAGAAACTGTTCATTAGGCCATTTTTATTACAAAAAAAACCCCAGAATTTTTTTCTTAGTATGGCAGAACAATACAACATTTGATTAAAATATTAAGTCACTAACTTATTTTGCTCTAACAGAGTTCAATTAAATTTTTCCTGAAGTTCATTAATATTGCCAATACTTGAGTTTCAGTCATTTGAACCAGGATATCTGTTTGCTTCTCTTAATACAATAAAGCAATTACCTCTCACATCCTTTGCAATGATGACATCTATGTACACTCCTTGCAATGATGGCAAATGACCTGCCAGAAACATACAGTCCTATATAATCTCTGCAGACCCAAAGCTGCTCCTTTATTCATGATCTTAGCTCTGGTGTAAAGAGACCTTCAAAAAATTAACATAAAGAGGAAAATAAAATCAATGGATTTTCTTCTACTATTTCTCTAACTACATTTCTCTAACCAATTTTCTTGCCAAACATAGGAGCAGCATTAGAATAATTAATTTATAGAGTCTTGAAAGACTGAGGCAGAAATTAATAGTTTATACTACAATATTCATTGAATAGAGAATACCTTTAATTACTAGATCTTCAACTGGAGCATCTAGGTAGACAAACTGGGATTCATCAAGGAAACAACTCAACCTAAGGAGAATAGAGAGGAGCAAGACAGGATGACCACCTACCCAAGACTATCACAAAGTCAGAGGAGGCTTCCTCAACATGGGAAAATGATGAATGAGTAAGAGTCCCTGGGGACCCACAATTCTTCCATGGACCTTTGCAACCCTGAACTCAGGAGATGCCCAGTGAGCCCCCAACCAGGGGCCCCAGACCAACACAGAGAGCTATGTGGAGTGTGGGCAGAGCTGCCGCTCAGGTACATGCAGAGTCCCTGGAGCCTTGACTCCCTGGACATCCCAGAATTAGTGATGGCAACTCTGGCTGTGGAGGAGGACAGGCTCTCTCACATGCCCCAGGAAAAGAACTAAATCCAGGGTCTCGAGCAGCAATGGACTGCAAGCCTCACCTCCACTGCATCTCACAGGCTAAGGCCCACCTGCCTGGGTCTCCAGCCACCAACCCTCTGGGTTCTCAGCAGGTAACAGCTCTGTACTTCCTTGGGATGAAGCTCCCAGAAGAGAGTCTGGCCAGCATTTTTGCTGTCTTGCAGCCCCCGCCTCCATAGCCTTCAGTCTCGAGTAGTGATTAGGGAGAGGCGTGGATCTCCATTGCAGTGTAGCCATCCCATGGAAAGGCAGTCAGGCTATTTTTTATGTGGCTCCCAAATGGCTCCTCCTTCTCCTCATGGGGCAAGACCTACCAAACTGGGACTCCAGCCACATCCAACCAAGGATCTTGGGCCAGTAGCAGCTCTGCACTTTCCTGGGACAGAGCTCTGAGAGTGAGAAGCCAGATGCCATTCTTGCTGTCTCACAGCCCTTGCCACTATACCCTGTGAGTTCTGGGGAGTTATGTGGTGAGTAGGCAGTGGCATGGCTCCCTAGCACAGTGCAGCCATCCCACAGAAAAGTGGACAGACTGTTTTCTATGTGGGTTTCTGTCCTTGCTTCTCTTTGCTGGGTGGGACCTCCTGACTCCAGCACAATTTCCTTGCTCCCCCTTGAACATTTCAGTCAGAAGCAGCTCTGCATCTCTCTGAAAAGGAATTCCCAGAGAGAATCCACAACACCTCTGCCATTGCAGCTGCAATGGTACCGCCCTAACCACCCTTGGGTGAGAGAAGAAATAAAGAGCCTAATTGTTATTCTGGCACCACCAGTATATGGTAGCTTATTTGAAAAGGAGTCCAGTCTCTCTTCCCTGTGAGCCCTCACCTTCTCCCCTCACCAGACAGGGTCCCTGGCTTGGTACCAAGAACAACTACTCCATCCCTGGCTGAACATTCCCACTGCTAGTGGCAGAGCCACACACAGATGTTTCCCTAAGAGGTTCCCAGAGGCAAGTGACGGCGCCCCTACTACTGCCACAACAATGGTCCTGCCCCTGCTGCCCTTGATCTAAGAAAAAACAAAGACTTTGAGGAGTTCACCTGAACTTCCAGAACACTACAGTCAGCATACGGAGAGGAGAACAGTCTCTTCTCCCTGTGAGCCCTCGTTCCCCCACTTTTCACCAAGCAGAACCCACAACTTGGGTCAGTAGAGCAACTGCCCCATCCCTTGGCTGAATATTCCCAGTAGCAGCAACTCCTTGTTTCTCTGAGGTGGAGCTCCCAGAGGTAACTGAAGCCCCACTACAACTTCCACTGCAGCGGTACTGCCCTTACCCTCAGACCAGGGAAGAAGCAAAGACCCTGAGTGCTTTACACACACATTCAGCAAGATACAGCCATCCTAACGAGGAGAGGAAGCTTGTCTTTCCCTGGTCTCTCCGCTACACCACCCCACTGCCACTAGTCACCAGGCAAGGCTCTCCCAGTTTGGGCCTAGCAGAGATGCCCTATCCTGGACCAATCACACTGATTGATAGTGGCTCCATATCTCTCTGTGGTGGACCCCCAAGAGACAAGTGAAAGACCCTATGTCACAACTACTTCTAGGGTCCCTTCTCCTGCTGCTTCCAAGTTGGGGAGGGAACAGAAAGCCTGAGATCACCCCAGACCTGTGGTGTGTAACCTGGGAGTACCAAGCTGAGATCTGAAGCCAGCACTCAAGTGAGAGATGAGCCCACACTTCAGGAGCATTGAGAGGGAACATGACTGAAATCATGAGGAAATACAGAGAAGTCATATGACTGTGCAAGAGTCTACTGACTGGCCATTATGCTTAAGTGCCATCTCCTGGATCATAGTCCAAAATATCAACACCAAAAATACTTTATAATATACCCCCTGTGAAACCAAAGACAATAATTCATCTGCAAATAAACAGCCTGCACAAAGTCTCGGCCTTCTGAAACCATCTAGAAAAGAAGTTTACTGACTGTACTGAATTTATGCCACAGTTAAAGGAACACCAGCTCACACAGATGAGAAAAAAGTAGTGCAAAAACTCTCACAACTCAAAAAGCCAGAGTAACTTCTTTTCTCCAAATGACCACACTAGTTCCCCAGCAAGGGTGGTTCTAAAGCTGAAATGGCTGAAATGACAGAAATAGAATTCAGAATAAGGATAAAAACAAAGTTGATCAACATTCATGAGATCACAGAAAGCCAAGGAAGCAAAAAAAAAAAAAAAAAAAAAAAAAAAAAAAAAAAAAAAAAAAAAAAAAAAAAAAAAACAAGCCATTAAGAAACAAACTGATTTGAGAGTGACAGCTATAAAACAAAGTAAAAGAATTACATAATGAAATTGCAAGTATTAACAGCAGAATAGACCAAGCTGAGGAAAGAATCTCAGAGCTTGAAGACTGACTCTCTGCAATAGCTCAGACAAAAAAATGAAGAAAAAAGGATAAAAAAGAATAAACAAAACCTCTGAGAAATATGGGATTATATAAAGAGACTAAACCTGTAACTCATTGGCATTCCTGAAAGAGATGGGGAGAAAGCAGGCAACTTGGAAAATATTTTTCAGGATATCATCTATGAAAACTTCCCCATCCTTGCTAGACAGACCAATATTCAAATTCAGAAAATGCAGAGAACCCCTGGGAGAACCATCTCCAAGACACAATAATGAGATTTTACAAAGTCAAAATGAGAGAACAAAATGTTAAAGAAAGCTAGAGAGAAGGGGCAGGTCACTTATAAAGGGAAGCCCATCGGGCTAACAGCTGGCCTTTCAGGAGAAACACTACAAGCCAGAAAGAGATTCAGAGCTTATATTAGCATTCTTAAAGAAAATAATTTCCAACCAGGAATTTTGTATCCTGCCAAACTGAGCTTCGTAAGTGAAGGAGAAATAAGATCCTTACAGACAAGCAAATGCTGAGCAAAAGCAAATGCTCACCAAACCTGATTTACAAGAGGTCCTGAAAAGTGCCCTAAATATGAAAAGAAAGGATGATTACCAGTCACTAAAAAACACACACATAAGTACACAGACCAATGACACCATAAAGCAATCACACAAACCAGTCAACCTAATAACAATACAATGATGGGATCAAATCTGCACATATCAATATTAACCTTGTATGTAAACAGGCTAAATGCCCCCAATTAAAAGACACAGTGGCATGCTGGATAAAGAAGCAAAACCCAATGGTATGATATCACCAAGAGACCAATCTTATATGCAGCGACACCCATAGTCTCAAAATAAAGGGATGGAGAAAAATCTACCAAGCAAATGGAAAACAGAAAAGCAAGGACTGATATCCTAATTTTAGATAAAATGGGCTTTAAACCAACAAAGATTTTTAAAAGATAAAGAAGAGCATTATACTGTGTGAGTGCAAAAGTAATTGCAGTTTTTGCATTGTTGGAAATTGCTGTTTGATATTAGGATATATTTCTAAATAAATGTGGTTATGTTAAACATCATTTTAATGGGCATTTCTCACCTTGTGGTTTTTTGCTAATGACTTATTACTTGCTGTTTATTTTATGTTTATTTTAGGCTATGAAATGATGTTAGACTAAAAGAAAATTTGAGCGATTTTTTTATTCAAGTTCATGGGTCATAAAGCAATGGAGACAACTTACAACATCAACACCATATTTGACCCAGGAACTGCTAACAAATGTACAGTTCAGTGGTGGTTCAAGAAGTTTTTCAAAGGATATGGTAAATTGAGAGTGATCATCAAAGCTGATCCTCTCACGCTACACAAGAAGTTACCGAAGAACTCAATATCAACCATTCTATGATCGTTCAGCATTTGAAGCAAATTGGAAAGGTGAAAAAGCTCCATAAGTACCCAGTTATTGATGCCTCATGAGCTGAACAAAAATAAAAGAACTTGTCATTTTGAAATGTCATCTTCTCTTATTCTGCACAGCAACGAGCCATTTCTCAATTGGATTGTGACGTGTGACAAAAAGTGGATTTTACACGACAACCGGCAATGACCAGCTCAGTGGTTGGACCAGTAAGAAGATCCAAAGAACTTCCCAAAGCCAAGCTTGCACCAAAATGAGGTCATGGTCACTGTTTGGTGGTCTGCTGCCAGTCTGATCTACTACAGCTTTCTGAATCCCACTGAAACCATTATATGAGAAGTAAGCTCAGTAAATTGATGAGATGCACTGAAAACTCTATTGCCTGCAGCCAGCATTGGTCAACAGAAAGGAGCCTATTCTTCTCCATGACAACATCCGACTGCATGTTTTCCAACCAACACTTCGAAAGTTGAACAAACTGGGCTATGAAATTTGCTTCATCTGCCATATTGACCTTCCCTTTCACCAACCAACTACCATGTCTTCAAGCATCCCAACAACTTTTTGCGGGGAAAATGCTTTCACAACAAGCAAGATGCAGAAAATGCTTTCCAAGACTTTGTCAAATCCCAAAGCACAGATTTTTACACTACAGGAATAAACAAACTTATTTCTCATTGGCAAAAATGTGTTGATTATAATGGTTCCTATTTTGATTAGTAAAGATGTGTTTGAGCTTAGTTATACTGATCTAAAATTCACGGTCTGAAGCCACAATGACCATTGCACCAATAATGGTAAAGGATTCAATTCAAAAAGAATATCTAACTCTCCTGAATATATACACACCCAACATAGCACCCAGATTAATAAAGCAAATTCTTAGAGATTTATGAAGAGACTTAGATTCCCACACAATAATAATGAGAGATTTCAACACCCCACTGACAGTATTAGACACATAATAGAAGCAAAATTAACAAACATTCAGTACCTGAACTGAACACACAACGGGACATAAAACAATCTTTTGCAAATGCAAAAGAACCAAACTCATACCAACCATGTTCTTGGACCACAGCACAATAAAAATAGAAATCAACACAAAGAAAATCACTCAAAACCATACAATCATATGGAAACTAACCTGCTCTGGAACGATTTTTTGATGAACAATGAAATTAAGGCAGAAATCAAGAAATTATTTGAAACTAATGAGAGCAAAGATACAATACCCCAGAATCTCTGGGACACAGGTAAGGCAGTACTAACAGTGTAATTTACAGCACTAAATGCCCCCATCAAAAAGTTGGACAGATTCCAAGTTAACAACCTAACATCACAACTAGAAGAACTGTAGAAGCAAGAATAAACCAACCCCAAAGCTAGCAGAAGACAAGAACTAATCGAAATTACAGCGGAAGTGAAAGAAAGTGAGATGATGTGAAAAACCATACAAAACATCAATGAATGCAGCAATTGGTTCTTTAAAAAAAATCAGATATGCAGACTGTTAGCTAGACTAATAAAAAAGAGAGAAGATCCAAATAACACAATTAGAGATAAAAAGGGGAACATTACCACTGACCCCACAGAAACAAAAAAAAAAGTATCAGAGACTACTTTGAACACCTCTATGCAGACATACTAGAAAATCTAGAAGAAATGGATCAATTCCTGGACACACACAACTTTCCAAAGCTAAATCAGGAAGAAATTGAATCCCTGAACAGACCAATAATGAGTTCTAAAGTTGAATCAGTAATAAAAAGTCTACAAACCAAAAAAGCCCAGGACCAGACAGATTCATGGCCAAAGTCTACCAGAAGTAAAAGAATAAATAACTAGTACCATTCCTACTGAAACTACACCAAAAATTGAGGAGGATTAATTCTTCACCAGCTCATTCTCTGAGGCCAGCATCATCCTGATACACAACGATGAAAAAAAAAAATTCAGATCAATATCCTTGATGAATATTGATGCATAAATCTTCAACAAAATACTAGCAAACCGAATCCAGCATCACATCAAAAGCTAATGCATCATGATCAAGTAGGCTTTCCTCCTGGGATACTAGGTTGCTTCAACATATGCAGATCATTAAATGTGATTTGTCACATAGACAAAATTAAAACAAAAACCACATAATTATTTCAATAGATGCAGAAAAGGCTTTCAATAAAATCCAACATTCCTTCATGTTAAAACACCCTCAACAAACTAGGCATTAAAGGAACATATTTTAAAAGTATAACAGCTATCTATGAAAAACTCACAGCCAATATCAAACTGAATGGGAAAAAGCTGGAAGAATTCCCTTGAAAACTGGCACAAGACAAGGATGAAAAGTCCAGTGGTATCAGGAACACATGGGCATACACATGAAGACTTTAAGAGTGTCTTAGTGAAGAGCCTGCCTTCTAGTCCTGTCCTGCTGTTTGCTGCATTTGTTTTATTTTTCAGTTTTCCCTGAATCTGGCCTTTGCTCCCATTACTATCCTTTGGATCCTTATGATTTGCTTTCTAGACTATGGCAAATTTCCCAATTGGACTTCCTACTTAGAGTGTCTCTTGCTCTTATTTCATTTTAAAAATTCAATTCATTTTTATTTCTAAAACCTGCTCTGATAGCGTCACTCCATTGCTCAGTGACTTTGAACACTTTCACTTAACTATAGAAGAAAGTCTACACTTCTATTCAGACATTCTAAGAGTTGACAAATACTGTACATGCTGACATAAATTGTATTACTCCCCATTTCCCAGCGAGCTTGGCATAATATTTCCGATGTTTCTTTCCTCTTTATATTGAAGACTCCTCTCGAGTCCCACATCATCCCAGGTACCCATGTGGATGTGGATGTGCCCAGAAAAGCATCTCATTCTCTTCTGATCTCACAGAGTGCTTTGGTGAAACCTCTCTCTTTTGTCACGTATTTTAGCTAATCTTGTCTCTCTCCAGAATTAGTTTGTTCAGCAAACATGAAGCTGTATTATGTCATCTTTCCTACAAAATTTCAGACTTCAGATAAAATGCCACATTTTCTTCTCATCCTTGTATCCCCATGGCTCCTAACGTTTCATATGGATTACATTTAATGAATGACTGAAATAGATTTATTTAAAAATTTTTGAAAGGCCTTTCAAATATTTCTCCTGAATCAGAATTGTAGTGTTTCCAATTGTGACTCCATCCAATTTCTCTCCATTTGTAATAATCATTCGTAGACAATAAGGCTGTAAACAACACATTTAGAGGGGGAAAAAAATGGTCTCAGAATCTTTTCAAGCTGTTGTCATCTGGACACATCTGGTAGTGGTTATTAGTCACAGGAAAATGCCTAAGAGCTTACAAGTTGTATTTTAGTCAGTTCTCCTTCAAAGTCTCTCCATGTTAGCCAACCATGATTAGCCCCTGACTGTACCAGCCCACTTCATGTACACATACGTCGCTTCCTACTTCAAATCTTCCTGCTCATTCTTTATACTGGTGAAGTGAGAAACTATCATCAATCCCAGATTGAACACACTTCTGAGAACTCCAGAACTGTATTTTCCCTTCACATGGATATAGGGCTTTAAATTCACACCAGATTTTTTTGTTTTGTTAAGGATTATTTGGCTCTTAATAATGTGTTGTTAATTAACTGTTATTGCATTTCGCAGAATGATAGCCCCATTATGAAACTGATCTCCTAGTGCAGATCCAACTACAAATACAAGTTACTGATAATTCATCAACTTGTAGAGTTTTACTCTTCAAATACTGCAATTAATACCTATTCTTAAGCATAATAATAGATTATTGTCACATATATGCACAGAGTACACCAAAGTGCTTGGACACAGAATTCAGACTTATTCCAAATTTATTGTGGTATGTTATTTCTCTCAATTTTATGAGTCATGACATATAGGAGATAAAGAAAATAATTTAAATGTTATATTCTCACATCATCTAATTGGATATGACACATTACGTTTTAATGTATTATTAGGATCCATTAGCTGGCAAACAACAGAAAATCAACCCATAACAAATGGAGCAAAACAACAAAATTATTAGTTTATATACAAGTAAATACACTCAAATAGCTGACAGGTGTCAAGGAAGAGCTGCACACCAGGAATTTAGGAATTGGGACTGGGGACTGGGGACTCTATCTCTTTCTAGTTAGATTTTTGTTTTGTTTTGTTTTGTTTTGTTTTGTCGCTGTATGTTCCTAGGGTGTGGAACATGGCTACTGATAATCTCAGTCCACAAATCCTAGATGAAAACATTGTTTTATATGTCAATGCCAAAAAAGGGAGAGCAATTGATCTTCCACCAGTTACGTGTCCACTCTTCGGACCAGTCATTCTGGGCAAGAGTACGTGGTGATAAGAATGCACATAACTTACCAAGACCTAGATCTCTCACATAAAACAGCTACTGCAGTGCACAACAATCTGTAACATGTTGAGGACTTCTGTGTTAATGTCATCAGAGGCGGTGCATGATAATATGGAGGAGTAATTAGGAGAGTCCTTCATGGGGATAGTGAGGTTTGGATGAGCAACAGGGGACCTTAATAGTGTGATACTATTTTAACACATATGGTTAGGTAAAACAGTTCTTAGGTATCAAGTGGGTTGATAATAGTTCAGATATTCTCTCGAGAGGTGAAATGTAGCTGCCACCTCATCTGTCACCGTAGATATGTTCCCCTCTATGCAGCAATAGCCTCTTCACCTAACGTCCCTTGTATCTGCCTACCCTGCTTTTTTAAACAGTTTTCCTTGATCCAGGGAAGGTAATGTAAGTCATAAAAGCTTTTATTTTAATTTCTTACTCTCTTATCTTTTTTTTCTTTTTTGGGGCTGGGACAGAGTCTCACTCTGTCACCCAGACTGGAGTACTGTGGCACAATCTCAGCTCACTGCAACTTCAACCTCCCAGGGTTCAAGTGATTCTCCCATCTCAGCCTCCTGAGTGGCTGGCACTAAAGGCACATGTCACCAAGTATTTTTGCACAGACAGAGTTTCACCATGTTGCCCAGTCTAGTCTTGATTTCCTGGGCTCAAATTATCCTCCTACCTAGGCTTCCCAAAGTGCTGAGATTACAGGCATGAGCCACTGCACCCAGTCATATTCTCATATCTTTTAAAGCAAAATTTATTCTCTTAGAACACAGCATTCCTGAAATTACAAGTAGCGTATGAAGCAATGAAAATACAAGTAGCATATATCAATTATGAAAATCATCAAGTCCTTGTTTAGTCATTTTATAGCTGAGTATCCTTTATTTATGCCTGGGTGATCTAAAAAAAAACTCATTGTTATCAATTTCTTTTATTTTTGCAGCTCTAAAGTGTTTTAATGGAGTATATAATTCAAAAAAGAATTATCCCTCCTAATTTAGAAAGTACTTGGAATTTATTTTTAGCAATAGTCACCCAAAACATATGATTTAACTTCTTATCCAAAGACAAATTTCTGAAGGACTACTACATCTATATTAAGTCATAAACTGAGGTATATACAAGCTGTTACCTGCTTAGTACAATACTATTGTTTCTTGCTATAATCCGAATGTTTGTGTCCTTCTAAAATTCATATATTGAAATCCAATCCCCAATGTGATAATATTAAGAGGTGGGACATTTTGAAGGTGAGTAAATCATAGGGAAGGGGCCCTCATAAGTAGGATTAGTGCCTCTGTAAACTCTTGGGATCTTTATAACCAATCAAATGGATATATCAAATAAGTTTTTGAACACAAGAATTTACAATTCAAATAAGAAAATTTAACTAGAATAGCTATAATCTGTTCATGTATTGCCACACTGATATTTTTTGGAATTATAAAATTAATTAGATTAGGAGACAAATTAGAAGAAGGAAGACATATGCATGCCCTGAAGAACTTCAGTAGCTGGAGGTTAGTAAGAAGAGGAGCATCTAGGACAAGAGATTGAGACAGAGAAGCAAAAGAGATAGGTAAAAAAACAAGGTCATAGTTTCAAGAGAAGGAAATGTTTCCATAACAGTGATCAAATGATGGCAGAAGTACATCCACTAACTATTCCAATGTAGATGTCATTATGGGCAATTATGGGCAAGAGAAGTATTGGGAGCAGAATCCAAGAGTAGATTAACAAGTAAATAAAAGTCAGACAATTAAGGTAGTGTAAATTTTGAGAAATCTGCCTTTGAAGGGAATAGAACATGGGAAGTACTTGGAAAGGGTTAAGGAATCATGAGAGGTGTTTCCTTAAAGAAAAACATATGAATATTTTTATTGAAATAATTTATTAAAATACATTAATTATAAGTATTACATGAAGCAAGATACTTCATGTTATAAACTGTTCAGGAAAATTTTCTGGGTGGTAGACAGAGTAAAAATATATCTAAAATACCTTATTAAAATGTTCCACACATCCAGATGAGACAAATATGAGCTCAATATTTTGTTTCCATAATCTTTTCTTCATTAACACTCTCATGATTTTTTTTTTTACCATAATTTATCACCTGGATTACCACATGCTATGGTTTGAATGTGCCTTCTCCAAAATTCAGATGTTGCCAATGTGAAAGTATTAAGAAGTGGGGACTGTAAGAGTTGATTAGGCCTTGAGGGCTCCTTCCTCAGGAATGAGATTAAAGATCTTATAAAAGAAAGAGACTTTACACAGTGTTCAGCTAGCTTGCTCTTCCACCTTCCACCATGTGAGGACACAGCAACAAGGCACCTTGGAAGCAGAGAGGAGCTCTCACCAGACTGAATTTGTTGGCACCTTGATCTTGAACTTTGCAGACTCCAACATGGTGAGAAAATAATTTTCTACTCTTTATAAACTACTAACTTTCAGGCATTTTGTTATCACAGCACAAATTGACTAAGATACTACATTACTGTCTAATTGCCTCCAGCCTCTTGCTTCTCTGTTATCAATAATTTTTTCAAAACCACAAATATGATGTCTGTTATTTAAAGTTTTCACTTTATCTTCTCAGGATAAAGGGTGAACTCCTTCCTCCAGCTCTTTATAATCAGCCTCAATCTCCTAAATATCTTCTCTCACTTCATTAATCATGTACCATTTTTTGAAACTACAATAATGTATTCAATATATCCTGACTCTTTCCTTCATACTTTTGCATATTCTTAGAATACACATTTGCTTAAAATGTTCTTTACAACAATCTTCAAATTCAAACCACACTCCTAAATACATACACCCTCACACATAAAATCCCCTTTTATAACTAGTTATAGTCATCTTTCAACCCTCAACTTAGCTTTCACTTCCTTTGATAAGTTGCCTTATCGCATAAATTTGTTTGGGAGGCTGTCTTCATAAAGTTCATTTTACCCATCATAGCACTTATCCCACTGTATCATGTCATTTATTTTCTTATCAGAATTGAAAGAAACTAAAAGTCTTTGAAGGTAGGTGTAGTAGTCCACGGACCTTGTATCTGCAGAACATACTGCAATGGCTGGCAATTGTGCTTAACATAAGGTATAGCAAAACACCTGGAAGAAACTTGGAAAGAGTGTTGAAGAGAGAAAGGAAGGATTTACAATTTATAGAAGTTTCCCAAGTGAATGTCAGTTCTAATATGCTTACCTATTTGAGATCTATAATCTGGATGAACATCTATTCCTGGGAAGCAAAAGGAAAACAATACTTCATGATTTTGTTTATGAAGCTGAAATCATACCTAATTAAAATAACACTTTGTTTTTCTTAACATAGCATATACTAAGAATTGCAGATGTCAAATTTTGGCACATTTGCAATAAACTTACTAAACAGAAACTTAAAATTCATTACTTGAATCAGATAGGAGATTGAAAGAAAATAAAAAACAACATTAATGATAACCATATTTTCTTCAAAATAAACTGCACGGTTTTTTTAAAAACACAAACCAAAGAAAACAAAACACGTTATTCCATATGGTTTGGCTAATCCAGTTGGAATTGTCACTGCAAGTTTTGAAGTGGTGTATTTTTACCGTTAAAACAAAACAAAACAAAAGTCTACAGCCGGGCGCAGTGGCTCACGCCTGTAATCCCAGCACTTTGGGAGGCCGAGGCGGGTGGATCAGGAGGTCAGGAGATTGAGATCATCCTGGCTAACACGGTGAAACCCCGTCTCTACTAAAAATACAAAAAATTAGCCGAGCGAGGTGGCAGGCGCCTGTAGTTCCGGCTACTCAGGAGGCTGAGGCAGGAGAATGAAGCCGGGAGGCGGAGCTTGCAGTGAGCCTTGAAGATCCGGGCCACTTGCACCTCCACCTGGGCGGACAGAGGACAGACTCCGTCTCAGGAAAAAAAAGAAAAAGAAAAAAAAAATTTTAAATTAAATTAAAAGTCTACAGGCTTCAACCATTAAATAATACAGGAAAAAACTAGAGAAATTCTTTTGCACAGTTTTATGTAAACATTTTCAAAACTGCATTTAAAATCTGCTTTAAAAATCTGCATTCTATTAATGTCTGCTTAGTAAAGTGTTTTCCTTCTCCAGTCACCTATCTATACCTTCTTCTATTCTTTTCAAAGTAATAGTAGGCAACAGAACCATCTGTCTGCTATAAATACATTCAGAAGTTACTCCTGAAATTCAGATTACATTGTAAGAGCAAGGGAAAACAAGGAGTATATTTTACTTCTCATTCTCATTTGTTTATAGGTCATAAACTTACAGAACTTGATTACTTGATTGTCATTTTCAGAATTATTTGTCATGATACTATGCTTACTAAATTGTTGGTTTTGAGAGGACAGACCATCTTTTACAGAAAACAGAATAAAACCACAGTAAAATATTTAGAATTTTTAATGCCTTTTGGATAATACAATTCTACAGCTACAATTTTTAAAATGAAGCAAATTGAATTTTATTTTCTCCTGCCTTTCCACTTTTGAAATGCGTCAATGATTTCATGTCTAATCCACGTCTCACCTTGAGGCCACCTCATTTATTTACCCACCTCTGTCCTTGTCTCACTCCCCTTCCATATCTAAGCCTTCCTGAATCTCAACCCGCACTCACATCGCATACTCAGATCTGAGCCTATTGCTAAGCCAAGCGCAGACATAAATGAGAAGTGAATTGAGGGATATCGTGTTTAATACTCTTTAAGACAACTGTGTCATAATGAGTCAGGTCGAAATCACAGAACTCTGAACTGCCACCACGATGAGACTGCATTATTCCACAAATGACAACAAATGAAGCTTTCCTCCAAGAATGTAATTGAATATAAAAAAAATTAGAAACCATATGGAAAATAGGTTTCTCATTACTGGAAGGACATTAAGGATATTAAAATTATTAAAATTAAATTCATAAAATAATTTTCCTAGAACAATTTCCTCTGGCTAGATATGTATTTTTGAAATATTTGTTTTGGATATGTGACTTGCTTTTATTTCTCCTTTTATATGTTTGATATTTATTTTTTAACATTATTTTATTTATGGTCAGGCTTATTTGAGACAGACAAGATCTTCATTTGGAATATTTAGGCAAACACAAGCACTTTTAAACTAAGTTATTCAAACACTCTGGTTTTTTTAAATACTATTTTTCTGATCAAAATTATACTAAATCTTTATCTGTGACACTTAATGAAGTAAAATGGATAATTGGAATAATTATATTAAAAAATCAAGACTAAATCCAGTTTTCTGTTTCATTGGTACTAAAAGACAAGAAGAAAGAGTGAAAAACCAAAAGCAGAAGAAAATATGTTAGAAAATAGTGCATTGATCTCCCTGTAGCTGTAGTGTAAGTTCTGTAAAGTGTTTTCTAACCATGATTTTTTTTCAGTATGCAAGGACAACATTTTTCAGTTATCTGAAAAAATAACCATATTGCTTTTGAACATCCACAAATTAAATGAACCATGATCAAAAGAGCCATTCCATTCTGAGATCTTTGCTTTGGGATCAAAACAATCTAAATGTTAGTTGATACCATCTGTACAGGGTTATAGATTAACCACTTTCAAGTTTCAGAGGATATGAAGTAGTATACTTCAGCTAAACCTTGAGAAGATGTGAAAGACTGTATCAACAGCCATCAATATTTTCATAATACACAGATGAGAAAACAAACAAAAAGTGAAAAGTCTAGAAACTACATCAAGAAAGCCAATACCAATTGAGGAAGTGTCTGGCTTTAATACAGAATAAAGAAAAAGAACCTGCTAAGAGTTTACAATGCAATGGCACATCATAAGTTACTGCAGTATAAATAATGCCTGTGTACCATATGCCATTTCTAAAGAAAAACAGATTTTTTTTTTGGTAATAATCTATCTCAGTCTGTTTTTTGCAACTATAACAGAAGACTACAGGCTGAGTAATTTATAATGAAAAAATGTATTGCTTCACAGTTCTGGAAGCTGGGAAGTTCAATAAAAAGGTGTTGGGATTTTGCAAACACTTTCTCGCTGTATCATCTCATGGTACAAGGGCAAAGAGAGGGAAGAGAGAAAGCCAAAAGAGGCTGAACTCCCCTTTTTTATAACAAACCCACTCTTGCAATAATGGCCTTAATCCATTCATTCTGGCCTCATGACATAATTGATTCTCATTAGGCCCTACCTCTTAACACTGTTGCATTAGGGATTAAATTTCCAATGCATGCTTTTTGGGGACATATTCAAACTATACATAGTCTATAATTTAATTGTAGCTATAAAAGTGGAAGCAGCAAAATAGTCTTTATTAATAGAAAGCAAGTTCATCTATTGGAATGGGGTTAAGAGTCATCGAGTATCACCTAAAAGGCATTGGGCAGACAGTGAGAAAACAATAATGGATATTTAGAAGAATCACAGAGATAATGGCAAAGAAAGCTGCCAATTTCTTCATACAGCTAAAAACTTAGAAGCTGTAAGTCTTATTTTCCCAAACTGTGACCTCTTGCATTATAGTTGTCAGCCATTTAAATTCTACATATAATTTAGGCATATCAGTAATATTTTATAGTTAATATTCATTTATATCAACCAACATATTTACTCTTTTTTTTTTTTTTTTTGAGATGGAGTCTTGCTCTGTCACCCAGGCAGGAGTGCAGTGGCATGATCTCTGCTCACTGCAACCTCTGCCTCCCAGGTTCAAGTGATTCTTCTGTCTCAGCCTCCCAAATAGCTGGGACTACAGGTGTGTGCCACCATGCCCAACTAATTTTTGTATTTTTAGTAGAGGTGGGGTTTCACCATGTTGGCCAGGCTGATCTCGAACTCCTAACCTCAGGTGATCTACCTGCCTCAGCCTTCCAAAGTGCTGGAATTACAGGAATTTACTCTCATTTTGCTCTTTATTCTCTTCTGCTCTTCTGTGTTTTGAACTTTTTTTTTTTTTTTGCCTAAAAAAATCCCTTCATTTATTTTCTTTAGTTCAAGCTGAATGCTGATAAACTCTCTTCATTTTTGTTTGTCTGAAAATGCTTTATTTCACCTGCAGTTTTGAAAGATAGCTTGACAGTATATTACATTATAATTTGGTAATTATTTTCTTTCAACACCTAGCAATGTCATTATATTATCTTCTGGTTTTCAATGTTTCTCTTGAGAAATTAATAATTTTAGTTTTAATAGAAATACAGCTTGTCTTCATACTGTTTTTAAGATTTTTCTCTGTCTTTGGTTTTCATTGATTTATCACTTTATATCCAGGTGTGGTTATCTTTTTTAAATACTCTGGGTTTCCTGAGCTTTGGATATAAAGGTTGATATCTTTCAAAGGTTTGGAGAAATTCTTGGATGTAAACTCCTCAATATTATTTATGATTTATTCTCTCTTTTTTTCCTGGCACATCAGTAAGATGTATGTTACATTATTCTAATACTAGAATAATGTAATGTCTGATGCTTTAACTCCGCTCTGTGGTTTCCGTGCTTTTTACTCTCTGTGCTTCTATTCAGTTATGTTCTTTATTTTTCACTTTTCCACTTTACTAATCTTGTCTTCTCATGCACCCAGTTGTTACAGGACCAACAGTTTCCTACATCTGCTGTGTAGTAACCAATACACTGAGGCAGCAGAGTTTACAGCAAAGAAAGAGTGTAAGTATCCAAGGGCACCTAAGCAGGAAATGTGAGGAGACCCTCAACTCCATGTCCCTGAGAAGATCTGGGCTCGGATTTTTAAGGGGATTGTGTAGGGTGAGGGGCTGGAAAATTGGGGTCATTGATCGATCAGGGTAAAGAGGATAAAATCTTCAGCATGTGGAAACTGCATTCTTTGGTGAGTCGGCTTCTCATGGAATCCTTCAGACCAGCTTATTTCAATAGTTTCACTGGTATGCAGGACCTGAAAGAATATCTGAAATGGAAAACTTTACATTTCACAATGTTCAAGTTGTTGTCTATAGGGCAGTTAAGATGATCTATAACCTTGTAAACAAGGTTTTCATGCTTCTGGGATAGTAGGAAAACAACTATGAGGAAGTGGGTCCAAGAGCAAGCTGACCTAACAATTAATGGTGAGTGTGCTTAGCTTATTTTCATTTATCTCCCTTCCTTCCTCCCTCAGTTTGTAAAGTTTACAGAGGCAATTTCACAATCTACTAATAAACAAGTAAATAAACTCATCTATTTACTTGATAATTTTAGATTTTTTTATTTGCGGATTATCAATTTGATTCATTCCATCAATAAACATCTAATGATATTTTATACTCTCATTTATTTTGTACAACTTTTCTCCATTTTCTTTAATAAATTTCAAACATATTTCTTAAATATATTTAAACGTTTATTTCAAAGTCATTGACTGCTAACTATAACATCTCTATTACCTGTGTCTTTACTGTTGTAAATTTTTTTGTTTATTTTTTTATTTATTGTTTATTTTTTTCCCACTGGTAATCACATTTTTGTAATTATCTGATTATTATAGATATTTGATCACAGGACAAACACTGTGTATAAAAAAAAAAATCAAAGACTCTGTATGATGTTATATTCCACCAGAGGATTTCTCTTTTTCTTTGTTAGGCAATAATTTGAGTTGCTGATTCTATCAATTAAATCCAAGGATAAACTATCTCCAGATTGGCTTAGAGATTTAGTTTGGATGTATCTACTCCCAAGTCAGCACTGTTGTTCTACCATATACCTCCTTTGTTTTAGAAAAAGAAATTAGCAAGTATCTATCTCATCATTCTCTAAATTCTGCAGAAGATTAACCTCTGAATATCAGATTTCCAGTCAGCTTTCCAACTTCTTACCAATATGGCTTCAAAATCTGGCAAATATTTTGAGAAGAAAATTGGCAGTGAGATCCAGGCTGTCCTCCTCTCCTGTAAGGCTGGCTTCCTAAACTATGTAAAATCGCCAGAGATTTCATTCTGCTTTTTTAGAAGGCTAATCCCAACTCTCTCACATTCCACAGAGCCCCAGATTCAACAAATGACCCTTAGGTAGTATCAGCCTCAAGTTTCCAAAGTATTATTCTAGTTTAACATGACCACTAAAATTGCTACTTTAGCTTCCTCTCCTCCCAACAGAAGCTGTCTGTCAGGACTAAGCTCAGCCATTAGCTTGCCCACTAAATCAGCAAATAACCCCTGGGGTGGGGGTGGGGTGGG
>NW_016815913.1:2111624-2137922 GCF_001698545.2 Rhinopithecus bieti | reverse complement strand
TGGGGTTGAAAATCCATTAGAGCACAGATAGTTCTTCACTCTCTGGAACATTATTTCATCCCGTACTCATTCTTTATAAAGTTCTCTGTGGAAAATGATTTATGTAATTTATTGAGGATTTTGTGTGTGTGTGTTTTAATAGAAATATTGCTCTGACATCAGCTGTTTCATCTTACCAAGAAGTGGGAATTATCTTTCCGAATTGTTTAAGCTTTGAAATTTTTTGACCCCGACTCTTGTGATTTGTATTATCAAACCAAGCTAATAAAATTTATAATTTTAGTGTTCTGAATATTTAATTACGTTTTATGAAATATGCCACATCAGCCTTCAAGATCCGTATCCATCCTCCTTTTAAGGGTTCCTCCACATGCCCTCTGCTGTTGGTAATCCCTTTCCAGTTTAGAACATGTATTTATCCTGGAAACAGTTCCAAAGCTTTTGTGATGTTCTCATTAGCTCATAACAGCCAGGAGGAGGGACTAAGTTTATTGTATAATTTGGGTGATTAAGATAGCAGAAACAAAAGAAAATGTCAGAGTTTGAGAGTTAACAGTGCTAGAAAAGCAGATTAAAGCCTCTGTGGAATTGATCAAAAGCTAAGAGCTAAATAAGAAACCAAATAAAGAGGTCTCACTGGCACAGAAAATAAGATTCACAAGAGTAAGCAAGTGGAAAACAGAAACCTTGATTTTAATTATTTTGTTTGGATTAGGTAATTTATATTTTATTAAATCTTTTTTAGATGATACACAAACAATCTAGAAATAGTAAATAAAATGTAGGCTGGAAATAAGTTTGATTGTTTGAAATAGGGACTAAAAAGCAGAATACTAAACACCAAACAATACCAAAGTTTTTACCATGGAATAATGCAGAACAAAGTCTATAGGATATGGAAATACTGACCATTTGTTTGTGCAATATAATACGCATGGAAAAGATTATAAAGTGATTAAGCAATAGATTATTGACTTTCGTATGTAGCCTCTGACATCAATTGTGATAAAATAAAAAACTATTGTGAGTCCAAAGCTCTTTCATTAATTGGGTCCACTGCCTTTCCATATGCCTGATTCTATCATGGGTGATTGGTCACAGACAATAATTAACATGTATTAGGAAAAACACTTGGGAAGAAACAAGTAAAAATGGAAACCATTTATTTGTTGCCAGAAAAGAGAATCCCGATCCAGACTCCAAGAGTGGGTTTTTGGATCCCGTGCAGGAAAGAATTTGAGGTGAGTCACAGAGCACAGTGAAAGAATCTAGTTTCATCACAGTGTGATGAAATGGAAAGAAGTTAATTTCATCAGGAAACAAGGTTTAAATATTTGAATCAAAGTGTTAGAGGAACCCCTGCTTATCAGGTCTCTGTTTTAATAAAACTTGACCAGAGTGACTCCATCCTGAAGTGAAGAACTAGGTACTCACAAGGCATCTGTAAGGTTAATGCTTATGGTCTGAAAATAGCCACATCCCAAACTGACCACCAATTGTAACTACAGAATATACATGGCCATACAGGACATCTCCCACAACCAGGCAGAATGTCCAGATGTCCTAAACTACTGCCCACTTTACCTGAAACTAATGTTAATGAGCAAGCTTAGGTTGAAGAATTAATCGTCATCGGTAACATTAATAGCCACTGCCTTTAATGAGCACATTCGCACATTTAAGTTTGATTATAGCCCCTTATAGTTTCTTATCAGTAGAGACACTTGTAACAAAGGATGGCACGTCCCCCCTCCTGCTTTCCAAGGATGTTCTACCTTTAACGGAGTAGTTGCTAATAAACTTGCTTCTTTCACTGTGCTCTGTGACTCACCTCAAATTCTTTCCTGCATGAGATCCAAGAACACACTCTTGAAGTCTGGATCGGGACTCTCTTTTCTGACAACAAAGGGGTTATCAGTTTGGTTTTGAGCTTACAGTCCTAACTTGTATAGTATGGAGCACTCTTTTTTTTAAAAAAATATGATTTTGTAGAGGTAATGAATAAACATGGTATAGAATACAGAGAACACATGAACATACGGTTAAAACATAAATCTGCTCTCTATCCCTACTCATTCTTTCCAAGTTTCAGCATTGTTTTCAACAAATATATAATGCGTATGTAGGCCTATTTATCGATCAATTGATTGATTAATCCATCCTATACATAAAAGGTAGGATATCAAACCTATTTCTCATGCCAATCTTTTTTAACAGTAATACATTATGAAGATCTTTTATATCAGTATATACAGAGCTACTTCACTCTGTTTTAATCCTCCTAAGCTCTGTAGATCTCTTCTTTGTCACGATGTGTTCTCATAGTTTGTCCATAAACTTTTTTATCAAAGAGGAATATTTAAAAATGCACTTGTTTAGCTGCTGGTGAGTATCTTCCACAGTCCCATAACTGACTTCTTTTCATGTTTACCATATATAATAATTTAATGCATTTTCAAAATTGGCAAAATTTTCTTTTGTTTCCTTTATTAATTCAAAGTTTGAGAACCATGATTTCAAATAATGTATGGCTGTCTTCCAGTTTTGAAAATCCTCTGCCTTTAGAGGAATGGGGAGAAATATGGAGAAGTAATTACTAGGTTAAAACTGGCATCCATAAACTAGACAGAAAACTAGTTACCCAGCTGAGAGACTGTTGTGGATTTCATATCCATTAGCTCTGAAAGCCTCTACAAATATCATTTGCATGTGTGCATAGTCTCGTGGGGATTTGGTCTGACTTGACCGGTTTGGGAAGCTGACAGACAGAGATTCTTTAATAAAAGAGCATCCAAACTAAACTGTAATCCTTCCAGGCTAGTAAACCACTTGGACAAAATGGCCAAATGTGGTCACTGAGCTGGAACAGAGAAAAGCCATCATGTGAGGAGCCTTGAGCTACACATTCTGGTAGGTTCTCTGAGCTACATGAATAAGCTGAGATTATTTGAAATGTATTTTAGTCAACTACCAAAGAAAGAAAAAAGAAAAGAAAGAAAGAAAGAAAGAAAGAAAGAAAGAAAGAAAGAAAGAAAGAAAGAAGAAAAAGAGAGAGAGAGAAAGAAAGAAGGAAAGAAAGAAAGAAGGAAAGGAAGACAGGAAGGAAGGAAGGAAAGAAAAGGGAGAATGAAAGAGAGAGAGAGGGAGAGAGTAAGGGAGGGAGGGAGAGAGAAAGGAGCGAGGAAGGAAATCATACAGACAGTTAATGGGCTTTGTGTAACAGGTCACAGAAGTTTAAAATAATAATTACTAGCATTTGTATTTGTATGATGTATTTTAGGGCTCACAAAATACATTCACAAATACTTATTCAATTAAATATTTGAAATCTTGTGCGCTCCATATGTATGAGGATAACCACAAAGGGAATATAGTGATTTGCACACAAACATAGTACCACATGTTCACGTAAGACATCTACCTAAGACAGATGTTAAAACCTTTAATAACATTATTACAGGGCAGTCAACTGCAAGGGGTCAGGGATGAGGAGGGAGTCGCTTCTGAGGTGCTGATAAAGTCTGTTTCTTGATTTGGGTGTTGAGTACTTTGGTATAGTTAACTTTTAAAAAGCCACTGATCTATACACTTATGATTTATGTACTTTTGTAAATTTTTATTATAGTTCAATTAAAACATTTACATGATAAAAGTAATACATGCTTCAAAAATTTTAAAATATCAAGCACAAATATATTCAACTCTTCAGTGCTAATACACATTTTTTAGTGTATATATTTTCCATTTTTTTCTATTCATATGTGTATACACATATTTCAACAAAATATACAATCACAATGTGACACTTTTTAATAATACCTTTTTCACTTTATTACATATTGTAAACAAACATTTTTTCACTGATAATGATACTTCTAAATNAATTACTAGGTTAAAACTGGCATCCATAAACTAGACAGAAAACTAGTTACCCAGCTGAGAGACTGTTGTGGATTTCATATCCATTAGCTCTGAAAGCCTCTACAAATATCATTTGCATGTGTGCATAGTCTCGTGGGGATTTGGTCTGACTTGACCGGTTTGGGAAGCTGACAGACAGAGATTCTTTAATAAAAGAGCATCCAAACTAAACTGTAATCCTTCCAGGCTAGTAAACCACTTGGACAAAAATGGCCAAATGTGGTCACTGAGCTGGAACAGAGAAAAGCCATCATGTGAGGAGCCTTGAGCTACACATTCTGGTAGGTTCTCTGAGCTACATGAATAAGCTGAGATTATTTGAAATGTATTTTAGTCAACTACCAAAGAAAGAAAAAAGAAAAAGAAAGAAAGAAAGAAAGAAAGAAAGAAAGAAAGAAAGAAAGAAAGAAAGAAAGAAAGAAAGAGAAAGAAAGAAAGAAAGAAAGAAAGAAAGAAAGAAAGAAAGAAAGAAGAAAAAGAGAGAGAGAGAAAGAAAGAAGGAAAGAAAGAAAGAAGGAAAGGAAGACAGGAAGGAAGGAAGGAAAGAAAAGGGAGAATGAAAGAGAGAGAGAGGGAGAGAGTAAGGGAGGGAGGGAGAGAGAAAGGAGCGAGGAAGGAAATCATACAGACAGTTAATGGGCTTTGTGTAACAGGTCACAGAAGTTTAAAATAATAATTACTAGCATTTGTATTTGTATGATGTATTTTAGGGCTCACAAAATACATTCACAAATACTTATTCAATTAAATATTTGAAATCTTGTGCGCTCCATATGTATGAGGATAACCACAAAGGGAATATAGTGATTTGCACACAAACATAGTACCACATGTTCACGTAAGACATCTACCTAAGACAGATGTTAAAACCTTTAATAACATTATTACAGGGCAGTCAACTGCAAGGGGTCAGGGATGAGGAGGGAGTCGCTTCTGAGGTGCTGATAAAGTCTGTTTCTTGATTTGGGTGTTGAGTACTTTGGTATAGTTAACTTTTAAAAGCCACTGATCTATACACTTATGATTTATGTACTTTTGTAAATTTTATTATAGTTCAATTAAAACATTTACATGATAAAAGTAATACATGCTTCAAAATTTTAAAATATCAAGCACAAATATATTCAACTCTTCAGTGCTAATACACATTTTTTAGTGTATATATTTTCCATTTTTTTCTATTCATATGTGTATACACATATTTCAACAAAATATACAATCACAATGTGACACTTTTTAATAATACCTTTTTCACTTTATTACATATTGTAAACAAACATTTTTTCACTGATAATGATACTTCTAAATGGCATTTTATCGATTTTCTGTATATGGTCATATTATCATTTTATTTGGGTTGTCATTTTCTTCTTCATGGAACAATTCATATCAAAATGAATTGGCACTTTTGCCTGTTCTGTTAGTGCCCTTGTGCCTTTCTCTGGAAAGCTATTTTGGCCCTTCTTACTCCAAACCATCTAGTCAGTTCTTTCCAAAATGTTGCTTAATCATTTAAGTTACCTAACAATACCTGAATGTAGGACTCCTCCAAGGATTATTTCTGTTTTAAAAGGGATTTTATAAAAAGGGAAGACACTGAGGTCCTGAAAGACTGGAACAATAATCGTGAAAAAATAGGTGCTACTGTGGATATCTCAGGGCAGTGGAACTGGTCTAGACCATTACTACTTCTCTAATGCAAGGACTGGCCTTGTTCCTATTTAAGGTAAATTCTTGTAGACTGTAAAACTTTTCATGACAGTAAACATGGTATTTGAATTTCAATTTAGAATTATTTAAACTGAAGCACAGGATATTGAAGTATATACACTTCTTATATATTTCCAGACCCATGTTAAAGAAAAAACAGGCAGTTGTAGATTTACATCTTTACTATAATTATGACTCCACTCTTCTTTTTCTGTAATTTAAAAAATGTATTTCAATATTATTTTTCAAGATCTTGGTGTATACTCTTCTTAACACTAGATAATTTGTGTTATCTTTGGTGGAAGTTGATCATCGCTCTTTCAGCCATGTCTAGTAATTGTTCTTTAAATGAGCCCAATATTGAACTGTAACTTCATATAAATATATGCATGTTAATATCTGAATTTTATTGTTAGACAGGTTTCAGATTTGTAATATTTATTTCTTCTCCCTTCAGCCAATAAAAAATAATACTAAGATAATAAAAAATAAATGCATAATTTAATGTAAATTAAATATATAACTAAATATAAATATATAAAAAAATGCAAATTTAATAAAATAAAACAAAGTTTACTNGGAAGTTGATCATCGCTCTTTCAGCCATGTCTAGTAATTGTTCTTTAAATGAGCCCAATATTGAACTGTAACTTCATATAAATATATGCATGTTAATATCTGAATTTTATTGTTAGACAGGTTTCAGATTTGTAATATTTATTTCTTCTCCCTTCAGCCAATAAAAAATAATACTAAGATAATAAAAAATAAATGCATAATTTAATGTAAATTAAATATATAACTAAATATAAATATATAATAAAATGCAAATTTAATAAAATAAAACAAAGTTTACTATAAGAATCCATAATTTTAAATTACAAGCAATTTAGAAAAAATTCCATTATATTTACTTTTACAATATAAATATAGCAACTAATTATTCTGACGATTTAACTTCTTAAAACTCGAAGATACTTGAAAATTCAAACATGTAAATATTAAAACAAAAGTTACTAACTTGAATTTCAACACAATTTCATGACACTTTTATTGGTGTTTTCTTTCTTATATTTCATAATAGATTGTAATTGACAGTTAACAAGCAGAGCCTTAATTCAACCAACTTTGAGCAAGATGGATATTAGAAGAGACAATATTTCCTTCCACTCCTTTCAGTCTCTCTTCAGTCTTCCACTGTCTTGGTAAAATCCTTGGGAAGAAGCTTTTATTCCATCTCCACCATTCATTCATTCTTTTTCATGAAAGTGTGACCTAAGGAAATGGACGATATTAGTGTCTGACAGAGTCCCTTGGTTCTACAAGGAACTTGCCTCTCCTCCTTGCCCACCCCCTTGCATTTTATTAGCTCCCATTGACACGAAGAACTCTCCAGTTGTACAGCCTAGGACAGGATGGGTCATAGTATGCAGCCCATTTTTACTTCTAGTTGAAGCCATATTCTTCAACCAAGCTTTGCCACTGTTAAAGCTGAATTTTCACCCTAATCTGCTTGCTTGTCTGTTTCTCACTTTGTTGGAACCTGAAAAGAAGGGATACGACTAATCAGCCTCCTCCAACCATAACCCTTAACACATGCAATGACATGAATGTAGCCTAAATATGGCTGGGCACGGTGGCTCAGCCTGTACTCCTAGCACTTTGGGAAGCCTAGACGGCGGATCACTTGAGGTCAGGAGTTTCAGACCAGCCTAGCCAACATGGTGAAACTCTGTTTCTACAAAAAATACAAAAATTAGCTGGGTGTGGTGACGTATACTTGTAATCCCAGCTACTTGGGAGGCTGAGGTGGGAGAATTGCTTGAACCCAGGAGGTGGAAGTGGCAATAGGCTGAGGTCGTGCCACTGCACTCCAAGCTGGGTGACAAAGTGAGACCCTACCTCAAAAAAACAAAATGAGACAAAAAAAAAAAAAAAAGCAAATATAGCCTAAACATGCTGTCATATGGTAACTCTATGTTCTACCAAATGATTTGGAAACATTGGATTTGTAAAGCGATAGACAATTAAAGGAGAGCTATAAAAACTATTAAAAATAATCAAATGGAAATGTTATAACTCAGAATACAATGTTTAAAATCAAAATTTTGACAGATGAAATTACAAGAGAGTACACAGCAAACAAGATACAAAAATTAATTAGAATGGAGTTATCTCTGAATCTGCATTAAATACCGACCCAGGTATGAATAGCTTAAACTCCACAAGACCAAGAAAATTATGATTAAGGTGCAAATTTTCAGAGGTAGAAAAGGACAAGAAGACATTTGAACTCCCACTAACCAGAGTGAGAGATCTCATGGGTTACCCAGAACATTTAGTAAAAACCCCAAAAACATTGCATCATAGTCATGAGGTTTAATTATCTCTAGAATAAGCTTATTATAGACCTGTCTTGTAAAGACTTAACATCAAGATGCAGAAAGATAAAAATTATCTGTAAGTAACTTATCTTTTGACCAGATCAAAGTCTAACATTCTTTTAAAAGGTAAAATTCAGACACTGAAATGCATAACATTTACAATATATAATACCAAATCAAAAATTGCTAGATATACCACAAAGCAGGAAAAGGTAACTTGCCCAGTAGGAAAATAATCAGCCAATAGAATCGACCCCAAAGTGAAAGTTGTTGAAGTATTAGCCAAAATATCTTAAAGATTGAAAAGAAAAATATGAGGAAATGCAAGCTATTTAAAAATAAAAGAATGAAAACAAATGTCCACAATGGAAAATTCCTGGATGGAATAAACACTAGATTTGATATCATAGAAGAAAAGATAGTTGGATTTGAAGACATAACAGTAGACACCAACAAAATTTAAAAAAGGGGAGAAAACAATGGGAAAAAATGGGCAGAGCTTCAGTGACCAGTAGGAAAATAAGTGGCCTAACATGCATGTAGTGGCACCTCAGAAAAATCTGTATGTGTCAATGACAGAGAGGTAGGCAAAAATTATTTGAATTAATAATAATAATAGTAATTTTTTAAAAAATTTAAACTATCAACCTATAGATCAAATAAGATCAATCAACCACAGCAGAATAAAGACAAAATAATTCACACCAGCACACATTACAATCAAACTGCTGGAAACCAGTGGTAATGAAAAAAGTCTTACATCAGTCAAAATCATTTAAAAAAAGAAAACAGTTATAAGAATGACCACAGAATCTGGCACATATACACCATGGAATACTATGCAGCCATAAAAAGGAATGAGAGCATGCTCTTTGCAGGAATATGGATGGAGCTGGAAGCCATTATCCTCAGCAAACTAACACCGACTTGTTCTCACTTGTAAGTGGGAGCTGAATGATGAAAACACATGGGTACATGGCGGGGGCGCAACATAGACTGGGGTCTTCTGGGGAAGGCTGGAGGAGGGAGAGCATCAGGAAGAATAACTAACGGATGCTGGACTTAATACTTAGGTGATGGGATGATCTGTGCAGCAAACCCTGGCACATGTTTACCTGTGTAACAAACCTGCACATCCTGCACATGTATCCCTGAACTTTAAAGTTGAGTACTTTTTAAAAAATTACCACAGAATCTTCATGAGAAATTTTGTAAGCAGAAAGAAAATGAGGAAGCAAAGCTAGAATTGTGTAGCCAAAAACAATATCCTTCAAAACTGAATACTGCATAAAGACACTTCCAGACTGACGAAAGCTAGGATTATTTGTTGCCAGATTTACACTACAATGAATAATAAAACGGCTATACAGGCAAGAGCAAAATGACTCTTAATAGAAATTTGGATCTATATATAGAAATTTAAAGTGCTAGAAATGGTGCATACGTGGATAAATGCAACAGATTTACTTTCTTGCTTTTTAAATCCTTTAAAATATGATTGCTTGCTTAAAAGTTAGAAACATTGTATTGTGTCATTTTTATAATATAAAGAAGTAAAATACATGATGACAACAGCCCAAAGGAAGAGAGGGAGAAACAGGAGACTGCTGTTACAAGGTTCTTACAATATATGTGAAATGGTACATTCTTATCTGGAGATACACAGTGATAATTTAAAGATGCAAAATGTAAACTCTGGAACATCAGTCAGGTCATAAAAGCAAGGCCCAAGTATTTGCTGTAATATAAATTTAAACTCTGCACATGTGTGTGCATGCATACACGCACACAGACTTAGGTGAAAACACAGGGAAATAATCAGCTCCAACATGTAAACATTAATGGTAAGAGCTCTGCAGCAGCTATAATAATACCAAACCAAAGCTTAAATATGCACAACAAAATTTATTTTAAAAAATACTAAACAAAGAAGATACTGGAATAGAAAATATTACCGGGGTGAAAGGGAACATTTCATAATGATATGATAAATATATCAAATCGTCAAGAAGATATATCAAGTATAAATGAATGTTCACCCAACAGCACAAATATAGACAACTGATTTTTGACAAAGTTGCAAAGTTAGTTCAATAGAAAAAGAAATCTCTTCAACAAATAAAGTTGGAACCATTACTAGAAGAAAACGTAAGAGAAAATTATGATGCATATACAACGCCAAAACATGAAATAAAAGAAAAAATAAATAAAAGAATATCATAAAAGAAAATATGAAAATAAGAGAAAAGAAAACAAGAAAACATATCATAAAAGAAAAAAATAACAATATGTTGGACTTTATCAAAACTGAAAACTTCTTATCTTTGAAAGAGATTGAAAAGAAAAACCGCAAACTTCCAGGAAATATTTGCAAAATGCATACATGACAAAAGACTTGTAGTTAAAATGTATTAATCTCAAAACTCAGTAAGAAAATATACAATTCAGTAAACAAATAGGCCAAAGATGCAGACAGAAATGTCACTTAAAAACATATATGAACATCCAGTAAGCACATGAAAAGATGCTTAGAATCAGTAACCATCAAGGAAATGCAAATTATAAAATGACAATGAGTAGAACTACTCACCATTAAAATGGCTAAAATCGAAAAGGCTGGCAACAACAAGTTTACGGATATGGAACAACTGGAACTCTCCTAGGCTGCTTGTGGGACTGTAAAATGGTAAATGACTTTGGAAAGTTGCTTGGTAATTTATTTAAAAATTAAAGATAGACCTATCATACAATCCAGCCATTTCACTCAGGTATTTACCTATCCAAGAGAATTAAAAATATACATCCATACAAAACTTGAACATAAACTTCACAGAACCTGATTTGTAACAGTCAAAAACAAGCTAATGTCTATGAACAAATTAGTGGATAAACAAAATGTGGTCTAGCCATGCAATGGAATACCACTCAGCAATAAAAGAAAGAAACTGCTGACATGCAACAATATAAATAACTCTGAAAACATTGTGCTGAGTAACAGAAGGCAGACTTTTTAAAAGAGAATATAGTCTAATTCTATTTATGAAAAATGCAAACTAATCTACAGTGACAAAAAAACAGATTAGTGCTTGCCTGTGAATGGGATTAGGGAGAATGCTCTAAATAGCGGCACAGAAAACTTTGCAGGGTGAGCACATTGTTCATTATCTTGATTAAGGTATATATATTTGTCAAAAGATATGAAATTATATGCTAAAATCAGTGCATTTTAATGCATGCAATGATACCTAAAGTTAATGTGTATGACAGTCTAAGTGGAAACAAGACAAATGTGAAAGTCTACTATAGGAGAGATCATAATGAAACTCCAAAATATTCATTAGTTACCTACGGATAGGAAAGAATGAGAAAAAGCAATTTGGGTTACCATTATCAGTATGAGTTACATGAATGATTTAGTTGGAAAGGAGAAGACATTCCCCATGAGGGAACAGCAAAACTCAAGGAGGAAAACCCTGTAGAAAGTGTGTGCAGAGACTTGAGTTCCAGTTTTTGTTCGATAATGAGCAAAGCTTAATAACTTTGCCACTTATCTCACTTTCCTGAAAACAAAACAAACCAGAACACAAAATATTCTAAAACTAGTCTCCAGGGCAAGGTTGACTTATACCTCTGCAAGACATGAAAATATCCTGGGTATAAAATATTCTAACATGTCTGTTCAGTGTTCTTACACCCATGAAGCTGACATCAATGTCCTAAAATGGGAAACCATCTAAGGCAGAGAATAACTTGATAAGGGCCGTGGGAATAGTTCATATGTAACAGGATAATGTGATGGAATAAAGAATGCATTTTAGGTTTTCCATGGAGGTTCTATTCAAAAGTAAAATGTTTTAAAGCCTCATCGAATAGCAAAATGAAATGGGCATTGAAACACAATTACCTGGTTTCAATCCTGGATCCAGTGTACCGTTGTGTGGGGCTGCGTCTTTTGTTTTTTTTTTTTTTTTTGTGTCTCAGAAGTATATTAGATTCATAAACTAGGAGAGGATGAATTAAATCATAGAGAAAGTGGGAATTAGCAGCAGATTGTCTCATCTGTCTTCCAGTCCTAGGATTAGCCAATCAATTCATTCATTTCTCTTGACTATTCAGTGTCGCATCCTGTTGCATTGCTAATAATTTTTCCATATCTTTAGTAATTCAGGTTAATATAACAACATCTTTGCAAGTTTTCTAACCTTACATCTTCAACTTCAAGGCATCCAGCATACTATTGATATAGTCATTTTTAAAGCAACAAAATTTTGCCTGCTAAATCCCGCATAAAAAATTTTATCAGATTTTATTTTTTGACAAACCAAAACCAGAAACTAAAATTAGACTTAAAAAAAAAATCAAAGACAAAATTGTTTAAACATATCAACAGTATAGTGGATCTAAAACATTCCAGAGGTAATCAGAGAGAAGCCTGTAGCTCCAGGATCATGTGACAGCTTAGAAACTTTTCTGATTTAGAGTTGTAATAGTCTTTTAATGTCTTGCTTTGAGGCACCAGATATACATAACCCCCATATACACATATATACACACACACGGCAACACACATAGTGTTAATAGATGGCATCTTTAAAAGTAAAGAGATATAAATATGATTTAAAATACAATAAATCTAATCATGACAAGAAATGGAATAAACATTTAATATGGTAGGCAGGGCTGCATCCATGTCCACTGAGGTCAGTTCTAGCTCTGAAGGCAGGAATAGCTGCCAGAAATTCATTTTCTATGGATAACAGTACTAAAATTGGAGTGAGAATCAGGCCCAGTGTTTAACACTAGGGACTGAAGTAAAGCTTCCTTCTTCATAACAAGTTGCTAAACCAACTGGCTATATTATTTCTAGGCTATGGCGTAAGTAAATCTACATCTATAAACTAGAAGAAGCAGAAGTAACTTCACAACACACACCTGAGCCAACCTACCCACTAGTTCAGTGCCTGAGTCTATAATACTGTTATCACTTTCAGATGGGGCATGAAGCTGGCAATCAAAAAGGTAACTTCTAAGACCAACAGAGATGTGAGAAAAAGCTTAAAGAAAAAGGGAGAGGGAAGAACAAACTTTAACACAACATAGTCCCGCACTCATCCGTATCCCAAAACATGTGATGAAAACTAATGCTGAGAAAGCCAACGAAATTAACAATGAGAAGACTCGCTCTTCTCAAATGGACATGAAATATCAATCAGAGTTTAGGGTCCTCAAATAGCTGTCTTTTTAAATTTAAGCAACAAATTATAAAATGAAAACAGGCAGAATAAAACAAGTGTATATGTAAATAAAACAATTTAAAATATTTAAATAAAATAGTCATTAAATCTACGAGAGAAAGTCAGGGAAAAGGAGAGCAATTGCTAATGGATACGAGGTTTTTTTGATGGATAATAAAAATATTCTAAAATTATATTACGATGATGCTTGCACAAGTCTGTAAACGTACTACAAATGATCACATCATAAACATTTAAGTGAACTTTATGAGTTGAAAATTATATCTCAATGAAGCTCTAAAAAGTCATTAACACTTAAAAGTTTCAATTGAAAAGTCAAACTATAAATCCAACACAAAGAGAATGATCATACTTTATCAATTCTAACTTGTACATGTTCTTCAATATTTTAACATCTCTGAAATCAGGAAGCATCTTATAGCCAATGATGACTATAATCATTATCACCTAGGCAGCTCTTGTGATGAAATTGTCACTGTCTCACATCTCACATGTGTGAACTTGCTCATCCCTATGCCTTTAGTTATGTGATTTGCTGTCCTACACATACTTGGTATAATTGCATCTAAAATATCTTCAAAATTTTGTACTTATTGTTATTTTGTTCTTAGAGTCATTGAAAAAACAGCAGGGAGTAAATTTGATATTAATAAAGCAAATAACATTGTAGGAGGAAAAGCCACCATTCAATATTTTCTTGCAAAGCAAAACAAAATCCTTTCAGAACCCAAAGTGAGGAAAATGCCCATGTATTAGAATCTTCATTTCATTCTGATTGCAGAAAAAAAACAAGATGAAATGCCAGATCCCAGGACGAGGCATATTTGCTGCAAAGTTAACAAAATTTAAGCTTTAAGGCCCCTCATTTGTGCAGACTTCTAAGACCCTGTCCTTATTATTATTAGTTTTTACAAAGGATCACTCCATATTATGAATCTGTGGGCCCTACAAAACCTGAATCCAGCCCTGTCCTCAGAGGGGTAAAAACAATTTTTCTTAGTTGGCTGGTATGACAGATTTGTGTCGAGCAGGCTGTTATAAAAGTGACAAAAATCAGTATCTCAGAAATATACACTTAATCTCTCATATCATGTAGTTCCATTGGAGGAAAAGTACCATTATACATTTTATTAAATTTTTTTTTTTTTTGAGACAGAGTTTCGCTCTTGTTACCCAGGCTGGAGTGCAATGATGCGATCTCAGCTCACTGCGACCTCCTGTGTTCAAGCGATTCTCCTGCCTAAGCCTCCCAAGTAGTTGGGATTACAGGCGTTAGCCATCACAAACCTGGCTAACTTTTGTATTTTTAGTAGAGATGGGGTCTCACCGTATTAGTCAGGCTGGTTTAGAACTCCTGACTTCAGGTGATCCACCTGCCTCGGCCTCCCAAGGCTCTGGGATTACAGGCATGAGCCACCATGCTTGGCCTAATTTTAAAAAAATTGATAAAATCCCATTTTCCTTCAACATGGCTCAAAATTATACTGCCAAAGCTCAAGGTGCTAATGAGATCAGGTTCAATAAGCAGCATATCACTGTGATTCCATTCATAATTGATGGTCAAAAATTGGTACAATACTTAATTTTAAACAGAAAAACAGTTCCTAAGAATGAGAACTTCCCCTAAAGATGTAATTGTATATGCCCCTTAAATTAAAAAAAAGAAAAGAAAAACAAAGAAAAGAAAGAGGGCTGGGCGTAGTGTTTCATGGCTGTAATTCCAGCACTTTGGGAGGCTGAGGCGGGTGGATCACAAGGTCAGGAGTTCAAGACCAGCCTGGCCAATATGGTGAAACACCATCTCTAATAAAAATACAAAAATTAGCTGTAGTCCCAGCTACTCAGGAGACTGAGGCAGAAGAATCTCTTGAACTCGGGAGGTGGAGATTACAGTCAGCTGAAATCTTACCACTGCACTCCAACCTGGGTGACACAGCGAGACTCCATCAAAGAAAAAAAAAAAAAGAGAGAGAGAAAGAGGGAAAAGAATGATGGCTGAGCTAATAGAGGACTGGCTGACAGTCATCTGGAATAGACATCGGGGATCTCCACAATACCCAGCAAACATGTGAGTTATTACATTTCCTATATCTGTACCTAAACAGTGAAAGAACAGACTCACCAAAGTTGAGTGATTTAGTTGTTATCCCTGGTGGCATGAATGAAAAGTTGCAACCAACCCCATGGTGACATCATCAGAACTTATGTTCATACTGAGGAAGATGAAATTAATTTTATTCCTAACCTACCTTATAGAACAAGTTGACCTCCAAATTCCTGGTTTTGCCCAGATGGATCACATGTTTTCACAGTCCAGGACTGTAAACCAGTTAAGCAGCAGAATAAATGTGCACTTCCTTCTCAAATAATCGGAGATGATCAGTCCGTCATAGTGCTTAAGGCTTGTACGAATTGTGAAGTGGATCATCTTATTGCTATTTTTGGTGATCTCGTAGTTTCTTCTTGGTGCCAAAGACTCCATAGTATATTCACCCATCTACTTATTCATTCATACTCTTAATGTCATCCCCTTTTCAAAGATCAGCATCTTAATACTCAATCTTAACTGCAGAGTATATTGAAGTTGAAAGAGACTCTAAATTCTCCAAGGTGTCCATTGAGACATTGTCATCCTGGGACTTGAAGTAAGAGGGCAGAGGTCACTTGAATTTTCACTAAGGTTTCTAAGTTACTTGAATTTTCACTCAGATTAATCAACTATCCCAAGGAAGACTGTCAAATTACTAGTTGCTTCTGCAACTACAGTCTGAAAAAAACCACATTTTTAGCTTAAAATTAATATTATAATTTTATTTTATACCTTTAATATGTTCCTTATTTAATGTATAATTTGTAGTCTCCATATTTTCTGATGAAGCTATCATTTTGGATTATGACATTCAAGATTTCAATAGTACCTCTTATGTGGTTTGGACAAATCACTTTTTTCCCCAATTTTCTCCTCACATGCATGAATTAATCATGTGTTGAGGGGTTTTAAAAAAATTCATACAAATTTTTCCAGTAATTTTTTTTTTCTGGAGTAGATTATACGAAATGTTCTTTTTTCTTATTTGAGGTCAGATTTTTTGTGTGTGGAGTGGGGTCCACCAAAGGGAAAAAATAATCAGGCACAGAACAGTCATATCATGAGAAAGAGGCCAAAAGCTATGTTCTGTCTGTTGACTTACATGTAGTCTATCTTTATATCCAATGGAAATTACATTTTATTTTCCCTACTAGTATCATGGTGAAAAATGGCACAAGAGAAGGAAAATCAGAATATACCTTCCCAAATAATCAATATATTAGAAGTAAAACTCAGACATACCCTATCATTCAAGAACATAGTGAAATTAAAATTTTCAGACTTTCTTTACCTAAAATATCATGCAGGAAGAAAACAAAACAACACAAAATTAATACATATTAAATATTTATTGGTGATGATGATTTTAGCTGAAACCTTTTGCTTATGGATTTTGCTGCTTGTAGAGTCACTGGAAAATTGTGGAACAGAACTTGAAACCTGAAAGAGAATCATAAGTTGGCCATAAACCCCAAAGAGTCCCACCCAGCAATGAAACACATTCTGTCCAGCCACAAGTGTTTACCAGATGACTACATGTGTCTGATGACAGTCCATAGTTGGACTATCACACCATTTATAGATTTTTTTTCCCATTAATGAGTTATACATACAACGAATGAACTTTTCCCAACTTCTCCACCCATAACGAAGAATTTTTTTTTCTTTATTTCTCAGATGTCATCTTTACTCTGAATTAAGGATGTGGTTTCTGCTGCCTTGCTCTTCTGACGCTGTTACATTTTGTGATATTTTTTTCCTGTTTTGTAAAAGTTTTCTCTGAGAAACATCACACTGCTGATGGCTGCTAATGGGAATGTCGATTCATATGCAGTATTGGGAAAGAGTAAGAAAATGTTGTAACATATTATCCAATAGACACATTCCCAAACCTCACCACACTGGTGCCATAGAAAAATATTACTATAGTAAAGAAAAAAAACCTATAAGGATTTTTCTAAAGAAGATTCAGTGCTTGCAATTGATGGGTGGTTTGTTAGGATATGGCTTTTTGGGTTGAAAGACATTTAACTACTGATTGTGAAAACACTGGTCCATTGTCTTTCAAATCTTAATATTCTTTTTGGGACATTCAAATCTGTGCTCTCATTACTCAAGTCTTTCTAGACTAGACATGTATCTAGTCTATGAAACTGAAGACAAAAAAAAATACTTTCTGTCACAAAGCTTTCAATCACCTGTAACAACAGGTAAAGGTGCAAAAACCCCTTTTGTGTTGGTCAGAACACATGTGAGCCATGACTAGACACAGCAGAGTTAGGACTTCATCTCTGTGTTCTAGACATTGTATTTTTATTTGGACTGAGGATCTTTTATTTTAGTCTTTGGGGAAAGGAATCTGCATCCAAATTCTGGCATTTTCTTTCTTACAGTAAATTGATAAATCTCTCTGAGCACCTGTTTCTTTCATTAAAATTATTGGAGAGACTAAATAAAATTACATATGTAAAGAACCCAGCATATGGTTATTCAAAAATGTTAGCTTTTCTTCTCTTAAGAAACATGACAGACTTATAGCACCAAAGTTGCATTTTAGGCTCAGGGCAGATCCCTTCTTTCCTGAAAACTTCAACGTTCTTTCCTCTTTGTGGTTTCTATACTGTTTCTTCAATCCACCTTGTCCTTGCAGATTGATGCCTTTGTGGAAGAGGCATGAGATCAAAGGCAATAGGAGAAGACCTCTCAGCAAATGTTGGAAGCTGTGAAACCATTGAACAGTGGTGTTCTGCTTATCCTATCAGAGAATGCCAAATGCCATCAATTAGGGAATGCTAGAAGCAGGCTGATTGGGTCACAAAAGCCCAGAAAGACTTGAGTAATGAGAGCACAGATTTGAATGTCCCAAAAAGAATATTAAGATTTAAAAGACAATGGACCAGTGTTTTCACAATCAGTAGTTAAATGTCTTTCAACCCAAAAAGCCATATCCTAACAAACCACCCATCAATTGCAAGGGGAAAACAATGACATTTAGGAGCATGAAAATGCTCAAAATATTTTGTGATCCTTTGTAAAAAGTAATAATAATAAGGGCAGGGTCTTAGAAGTCTGCACAAATGAGGGGCCTTAAAGCTTAAATTTTGTTAACTTTGCAGCAAATATGCCTCATCCTGGGATCTGGCATTTCATCTTGCGATCACCACTGACTCTTGATCATTATCTGCTGGCAAACAGGGAATTGCTTGCTCAGATCTGTTTTTGAAGGACATTTCATTTTTGGCCTCACCTGGAGCTCTCTCCATGTGAAGTGTTCTCATTTCTTTTCTTACTCTCTGGCTTTCTGATACTCCAGTCTTATTCTGACCATAGGTTTCCTCCTGATATTAGAGTCCAGGTTGAGTCTGTGGTGATGGTGATGAGGGTGGGTTTTAATGAATATTAAGATTTTGGGAAAACGCACTGGCAGGACTTACTACACCAAGTCCTCGTGCTTCTATAGCACCTGTATCCCTCATTCAAAGGACCTGTAATACTGCAATTGCTTGCTAAATGTTTCCTATTTCTCCTACTAAACTCATATAATCCTTTTAAACCACTGTCCAGCAGAGTGCCTGAGATAAAGTATATACTTAAAAATTTTGAACAAATGAAAGAAAAGGAATTGTTAGCCAGACTTTGTATTAGATTTTACTTTTAGTAAGCAAATCTTCAATAGTTTATATGTAATATTACAGAATTGTGTATCTATTTTTCCTAATATATTAATCAATGCCATGATTTGATGACCTAATTGTGGCTGATTTGTTACTATTGCTTCCTTATGCAAAGATGTTTTCCCTTTCATTGAAAATATTGTATCACTAACATAATTAGGTTCCAGTATGTCTGTTATATGCAGCGTTCAAGCAGTGTAGCATGTAGTTTAAAAGTTTTACTAACTTAATCCATTCTGAACATGTTAAATCTAAAGCTTTAGGTGCACACTTGTCATTGCATAACCAGTGAAAACCAGAAAGTAGACATGGCACAGGGACATGATGAAACTAGTTCATAGCAGCTCAGGAGAACCAATTAATTACCACATTTTCAGGAGTTTTGAGAACTGGTGGTTAAACACAGGCATTAATAACAAGTAAATTATATAAATCTATAATTAAGTTAACATATTAATATCAAATTTAATAAATACAAAAAATTCATTACTCCCTAGTTATTTTACTAGATTTTACTGTTTTCTATGCTCCTGAGTTTATTCACATTCACTGTAACAGTAGGGTGGACCTGTTATAACATAGGGTGCTGCTGAGCACATCTTTCTACCTCTTCATTGCAGCTCATTCTAATCTTGGGTCATATATTCAGCACTCATATACCAGATTTCACCTTATTAATTTGGTCATTAGCATTGTTTCTATAGATATTAAATTAACTAAAAGTATCCCTTATGGGAAACAAAGGGATGGGCTGAATTAAAGAAATAGGTTGGGCTAGTTAACTGCAGCAGGAGCATGTCCTTAAGGCACAGATCGCTCTTGCTATTGTTTGTGGCTTAAGAATGCCTTTAAGCGGTTTTCCACCCTCGGCGGGCCAGGCATCCCTTGCCCTCATTCCAGTAAACCCACAACCTTCCAGCATGGGCGTTATGGTCATCATGAACATGTCACAGTGCTGCAGAGATTTTGTTTATGGTCAGTTTTGGGGCCAGTATATGGCCAGATTTGGTGGGGGGCCTGTTCCCAACATATTCCCCTTCTTTGATTTGCAAATCCATAAAAGCAAAGTGGTTATTCACAATAAGATTTTAATTCCTTAGAGAGCAAGACTGCAACTTCTCTTTCCTTGGTATCTTTTACACTGCACGAAGCAAACAACAAATGCGGCGAGAGTCAGAATGCTACAGCTATCATTAAAGTTTTAAAAGTTTAGAGTCCCTTTTCAGCCAAGAAGATCAAATTTCCTACTCTTCATAAAGAACCTGAAAGTGCAAACTTCTCATTCTTAATCTCAGGGGCTGCTCAAACCACTGGCAGATTCTGGACATCTGATTCTGCTGTGGTCTGAAACTTCCCAGTTAGTTGGAGGATAACAGATGGAAGAATCACAGTAAAGAACTGAGAACAATGCAAAGAAGGGAGCATCACTAGGAGAGACGCAGTGGGGGTATGCCCAGGTTATTTGAACCAAGAATAGCAAATTAGAATCTTTAAAGGAAAAAGCACAGGAGATTAAGAAACATAAATTTCTTTAGTACACACATACCTCCAGACAAGTCATTGAAATGTCATCATAACGCCATGAATTTCCACAAAAGGAAAGAGTGTTAGGTTCACCTTTTCTATTTAAGTCATTGTTTACTCCCTCCGAAGTTTAAGCATGTTGCAGGAGGTTGTTCCTTATCTCTTGTTTTTGGTGAAAATAAAACTCTCCTTAGATAATATCCTTATTTTTATCTAAAGTTTCATATATCTAACTTATCTTATCTCCCGTGGTCAAAGATTTTTTTCCTTCAAATTCCAGGCTTCTTCCCAGAGCTTCCTAATGCATCACGCAGACTCCTGTTTAAATTTGTCTAAAGTCTGGATAATCTTTCTCTTCCCCTCCTTGCTCATCATAGAATTAATGAAAATTATTATTTCACTATTTCTAGTAATCTGATTACGAGACATTGAAATTAGGTCAAACTGGGTAAGAAGAAAGGAATAAAATATCACAGGTACAATCATACAATCATAACTTCTAACTTTAACTTATGATTTTTGAGAAAAAGTTGTAATAGTATCTGTCCTGGAATTCCAAGCAGTTGGTGGGCTATAGGCATTTTCACATACCCAAAAAGTCAGGAATAAGTTTTCTGTATGTTTAGACTGAAGTCATTCTATAAGATTCTCCCATTTGTCATCTTTCCACAAGAATATTTATGTACATTCAAGCCAATGCTAATTCATATGTTTCATATTATTGGATATTTCTCTCTCTTCAACTTCTGCTTGCTACATCCTGTACATAGAATATTGCTTTGCCATGTGTAATTCCATAGACAACAGGCTGATAAATGGAGGATGCTGCCAAGATTGTCTTCCATCCTTAATTAAATTGTAATTTACTGAGGACCAACTATACATTGGGCAGTGGTGTCAGGCCTTTCACATAATATTAGTAAGATACAGTCTTTACTCTTAAGGTGATTAAATTTATTTATTTTTAAAATTATTTTTAAAAATTTTCCATAAGTTATTGGGATACAGGTGGTACTTGGTTACAAGGGTAAGTTCTTTAGTGGTGATTCGTGAGATTTGGGTGTACCCATCACCCGAGCAGTATACACTGCAGCACATTTGTAGTCTTTTATCCCTCGCCACCCCCCATTCTACCCCCCAGGTCCCCAAAGTCCATTGTATCATTCCTATGGCTCTGCATCCTCATAGCTTAGCTCCTACATATCAGTGAGAACATATGATGTTTGGTTTTCCATTCCTGAGTTACATCACTTAGAATAATAGTCTCCAGTTTCATCCACGTCTCTGCAAATGCTGTTAATTCATTCCTTTTTATGGCTGCATAGTATTCCATCAGTTTCTTTATCCACTCATTGATTAACGGGCATTTGGGTTGGTTCTACAGTATTGCAGTTGTGAATTGTGCCACTATAAACATGTGTGTGCAAGTATCTATTTGGAATAATGGCTTATTTTCCTCTGGGTATGCCGAGACCAGCTTGGTCAGGAAGACCCTAACCCAGCGGCACTAGAGGAATTAAAGACACACATACAGAAATATAGAGGTGTGAAGTGGGAAATCAGGGGTCTCACAGCCTTCAGAGCTGAGAGACCCAAACAGAGATTTACCCAATTTACTCATGTATTTATTAACAGTAAACCAGTCATTAGCATTGTTTCTATAGATATTAAATTAACTAAAGGTATCCCTTATGGGAAACGAAGGGATGGGCTGAATTAAAGAAATAGGTTGGGCTAGTTAACTGTAGCAGGAGCATGTCCTTAAGGCACAGATCACTCTTGCTATTGTTTGTGGCTTAAGAATGCCTTTAAGTGGTTTTCCGCCCTTGGTGGGCCAAGTGTCCCTTGCCCTCATTCCAGTAAACCCACAACCTTCCAGCGTGGGCGTTATGGTCATCATGAACATGTCATAGTGCTGCAGAGATTTTGTTTATGGCCAGTTTTGGGGCCAGTATATGGCCAGATTTGGTGGGGGGCCTGTTCCCAACATATTCCCCTTCTTTGATTTGCAAATCCATAAAAGTAAAGGCAGCTTTGTCATGGTAAGCTACTTCTCCCAGTAATCGGGATCCACATCTGCAGACAGAGACAAACAACACAGATTAAAAGCACAATCACTGAAATAACAGAGCTTCCAAGTGTTCTTATCCATTTTAATGGGTTACTAGCTGCTAATCTGTCTCCGGCTCCTTTTAAGCACTCCAGTTCCTGGCATTAAGGTCAGGTGTGCCTGGGATGCTTTAAATATTTGTTCTTTTAATTTTACTATATCCAAAGACAAGTTTATAGAGTGTCTTTGTTATTCTTTTTTTAGGCTTTTTTATTCTTTTTTATTCTTTCCCACATTTTGATCTTATTAAGAGCTATTAATAGTTTCCACAAATCCTTATGCTTAGCTCCTACAGTGGGCCATATCATTTGAGGTTGAGGTGCCACTATACTGCCATGGTTCCAGATAATAGGAACTTTTGCCGTACTTCTTACCATTTTTATCATTTGACCATTTTGTTCAGATCATCTGAACATGGTGTGGCCGTGTCACGCAGACTGAGAGGTGCAATTTAAGCTAAACATCCCCTTAGGGGACCAATTAATAATGATTCCATAGGAATCATTGTGCAGCACCTCTGCCTGTTCTGCAATGCAATCTTCCTAAACAAATACGTTCATTTTTTCTGGCCAGGTTCAATTTTGTTTACAAATAGGTTTTGAGGGTGGTATTCCTCAATTATAGGAGCAGATTTATTATGGTAAATACTGAGATCAGAAAGCATGTGTAACTGTGTCATAGAGTGATTACATCCAGGCATTATTACCAGCCAACATTGATAAATAGGCCCAATAAGTATATTGCTCTCTGTGTCAGCCCTTATTGAAGGAATTCTCACAGCAATGGTGATCACTGCTATCATAGCTACCATTAAATTACTCGTTGTGACTGGCTGTCCTGCTTTCCTCAGGTTTTCTTCTGCCATCTGTGACATCTTCTTGATCTGTCCCCAGGTGGGTGGCTGTGTTCAATGGGTGTTGCTCTTGACAGTTGGAGTCCTCCTCAGTGTCAGTCTCGACATGGCTGCAACTAGGGGGTCCTCGGGATCCTCTTGGAATCTCCTTCTTGGCATCTGGCTCATGATAAGGTTTTAGGTGTCTTGATGGTATCGAAATCGGGTGTTGATATTGACCTGGAGAAATACAAGCATAACCTCTACCCCAAGTTATTATTTTACCTATTTCCCAAATTTTTGTTATTGGATCTCTCCACCAAACCAGTTGTTCTGCTTCTGTCTTTGCATCTTGTTTCTGGAGATGTTACCCAGCTGTTGATAACATCTGGTCTTTGGGCAGGCTCAAAAAATTTAAAGTTAATAATGCTAGATTCAATTGTGTATGGGCTGTCCTATAATCCCTATTTCTCCCCCTTTTTTGTTTTTGTCATCAGTTGTTCATCTGTATGAAATCATAACTGAGCATTTTCAATTAACTGTGTGGAATGAACCATGTATGAAGAATCAGAAATTTTCTGCTTAAAAGCAGAAAATACCTCAATTACAGCTACAAGGTCCGCTTTTTGAGCTGAAGTATAGGGCGTCTGGAAAACTTTACTTTTCGAGCCAGAATAAGAAGCTTTACCTTTACTAGACCCATCTGTAAAACAATGAAAACGCTTAGCAGGCTGCAGGTTGTTTACTGAAGGAATTGTAAAAGCAAACTGTTCATAGTCTTGCTCAGCTAAAGGGATAGTAAATAAACAGTCTTTTAAATCTATGACTATTTAAGGCCAAGTTTTTGGAATTATAGCAGGAGAAGGCAATTCTGGCTGTAATGCTCCCATAGGTTGTATAACTGAATTAACAGTTCTTAAGTCAGTTAACACTCTCAATTTACCTGATTTTTTCTCAATTATGAAAACTGGAGAATTCCAAGGGGAAAATGTTGGAGCTATGTGCCCATTTTCTACTTGTTCAGTAACTAATTTCTCTAAAGCCTCCAGTTTCTCTTTACTCAGCAGCCATTGTTCTATCCAAATTGGCTTATCTGTTAACCATTTTAAAGGTATAGGTTCTGGAGGCTTAACAATGGCTGCCATCAAAATGATATCCTAATCTTTGGCAGGAACATTGTCTTTCCACTTGAAGCAGTTCTTTCAAATCTTGCAAATTTTTTCTAGTCCCATTCCAGGGACATACCCCATTTCATGCATTATATGTTGACTTTGAGGGCTATATAATTGTTCTGGAATTAGAACTTGTGCTCCCCACTGTTGTAATAAATCTCTCCTCATAAATTTGTAGGTACAGAAGTTATAATTGGTTGAATAGTCCCAGGTTGTCCATCGGGCCCTTCACAATGCAAAATATAGCTACTTTGATATACTTCAGGGGCTTTACCAACTCCAACTGTGTTAAATTGAGCGGGTTGAATTGGCCATGTGGACAGTCATTGCTGTAGAGAAATGATTGAAATGTCTGCTCCTGTATCTACCAAACCTTTAAATTTCTTTCCCTGAATAGTTATTTCACAGGTTTATCAGTAATTTGATTTACCCAATAAACTGCTTTGCCTTGTTTATTTGTGCTTCCAAATCTTCCTGTTCATTTAATTTTACTTTTTCCCAATCCCACATACAGCACAATCAGGAACTGTGCTATGCGCTCTCCTGGTTCTGCTTTCCAGGGAACAGAAGTAGATATAACAATTTGAATTTTCCCATTGCAATCTGAATCAATGACTCCTGTATGTATTTGCACCCCTTTTAAATTTAAACTAGACCTTCATAAAAGTAATCCTATCATCCCCGCTGGCAAGGGTCCACAGACTCCTGTTGGGACCTTTTGCAGGGGTTCCCCAGGGAGAAGACTCAGCTTTTGTGCAGCATAAATCTACTGTGGCACTTCTGGCTGTGGTGGGAGACAGACATTGTACAGAGGTGAGGGAATGGCCTGAGCTGGAAATGCCCCAGTTTAAGAAAACAGGGCCCAGGACAGACCCCTCATGGCATTTTCCAAAATTAGGTTCCCTTCTTTATCAAACTTAGAGTGACACTGATTAGCCCAATGTTTTCCTTTTTTACATTTTGGACATATTTCAGGATCAGCAGTTTTCTTTTTTCCCCTATCTGGCGGCCTGACTCGCTGATTTTTTCTACATTCTTTTACAGTATGACCCTGCTTCCCACAGTTAAAACAAGCTCCAGGAAATGGCATATTTCCTTTATCCACTCTCAGTCCTGCCATTACCTGTGCCAAAAAAGTAGCTTTACACAGATTACCTCCGATACCATCATAGGCCTTGATATAATCAACTAAATGTGCTTTCCCGAATTTAAAAGGAAAAGGCTCAAATGTAGCTATAATGTTTCCCTGTTGATCTGGGCGGTGTATTCTAACAGGGAACTGCCAAGCCTCTAAATCACCCTCTCGTCTAGCTTGCTGAATTCCTGCCTAAATAGAACTAAGAGCAGTCGTCGCTTGAGGCACTGCTCAAACAGTCACTGGGACAACTAATTTTGTCCAGTGTCCACTGGAAAAGAAAGATCTGGAGGGTCTTTTGTTCAAAATAATAATGAGAAGGTGCAGAAGGGTAGGAATGAACCTCTCCCTCCTTTGCCTCTTTAGCTTTAGCTGGCAAATAAACATGCTCTGTAACTTCTTCTGTTACTTTGTTATACTCTCCTTCCTCCTCATCATCAGTGTGAAAAAGTTCCAAGGTGGAATGAACCAGACTCCACTCTTGTCCCCTTG
>NW_016815913.1:2089602-2110753 GCF_001698545.2 Rhinopithecus bieti | reverse complement strand
TGTTTTCCTTTTTTACATTTTGGACATATTTCAGGATCAGCAGTTTTCTTTTTTCCCCTATCTGGCGGCCTGACTCGCTGATTTTTTCTACATTCTTTTACAGTATGACCCTGCTTCCCACAGTTAAAACAAGCTCCAGGAAATGGCATATTTCCTTTATCCACTCTCAGTCCTGCCATTACCTGTGCCAAAAAAGTAGCTTTACACAGATTACCTCCGATACCATCATAGGCCTTGATATAATCAACTAAATGTGCTTTCCCGAATTTAAAAGGAAAAGGCTCAAATGTAGCTATAATGTTTCCCTGTTGATCTGGGCGGTGTATTCTAACAGGGAACTGCCAAGCCTCTAAATCACCCTCTCGTCTAGCTTGCTGAATTCCTGCCTAAATAGAACTAAGAGCAGTCGTCGCTTGAGGCACTGCTCAAACAGTCACTGGGACAACTAATTTTGTCCAGTGTCCACTGGAAAAGAAAGATCTGGAGGGTCTTTTGTTCAAAATAATAATGAGAAGGTGCAGAAGGGTAGGAATGAACCTCTCCCTCCTTTGCCTCTTTAGCTTTAGCTGGCAAATAAACATGCTCTGTAACTTCTTCTGTTACTTTGTTATACTCTCCTTCCTCCTCATCATCAGTGTGAAAAAGTTCCAAGGTGGAATGAACCAGACTCCACTCTTGTCCCCTTGTTCCCCTGACACTTCCAAGCTCCCCTTCTTACTTACCATGGGGATTGCTTTAAGAGTACTTGGGTGTCCTCCAGCTTAGTTCCACGTTCTCCAACCATCACTCCGGCGACCCTTAGACCTGGATTCGAGCCCCCACGATGGACGCCACTTGCTGAGACCAGCTCTGTCTGGGAGACCCTAACCCAGCAGCACTAGAGGAATTAAAACACCAAACAGAAATATAGATGTGTGAAGTGGGAAATCATGGGTCTCACAGCCTTCAGAGCTGACAGTCCCAAACAGAGATTTGTCCACATATTTATTAACAGCAAGCCAGTCATTAGCATTGTTTCTGTAGATATTAGATTAACTAAAAGTATCCCTTATGGGAATGAGGATTAACTAAAAGTATCCCTTATAGAAAATGAAGAGATGGGCCGAAATAAAGGGATGGGTTTGGCTAGTTATCTGCAGCAGGAGCATGTCCTTAAGGCACAGATCGCTCATGCTATTGTTCGTGGTTTAAGAATGCCTTTAAGTAGTTTTCCACCCTGGGTGGGCCAGGTGTTCTTTGCTCTCATTCTGGTAAATCCACAACCTTCCAGCGTGGGTGTTATGACGACCATGAACATGTCACAGTGCTGCAGATATTTTGTTTATGGCCAATTTTGGTGCTAGTATATGGCCAGATTTTGGGGACCTGTTCCTGACATGATACCCAGTAGTGGGATTGCTGGATCAAATGGTAGTTCTACTTTTAGTTCTTTAAGGAATCTCCACACTGCTTTCCATAGTGGCTGTACTAGTTTATATTCCCACCAGCAGTGTAGAAGTGTTCCCTGTTCACCATATCCACACTGACATCTACTGTTTTTTTTCAATTTTTTTTTTATTATGGCCATTCTTGCAGGAGTAAGGTGGTATCACATTGTGGTTTTGATTTGCATTTCCCTGATCATCAGTGATATTGAGCATTTTTTCATATGTTCGCTGGCCATTTGTATATCTTCTTTTGAGAATAGTGTATTCATGTCCTTAGCCCCTTTGTGATGGGATTGTTTGTTTTTTCCTTACTGATTTGTTTGAGTTCATTGTAGATTCTGGATATTAATCCCTTGTCAGATGTATAGATTGTGAAGATTTTCTCCCACTGTGTGAGTTGTCTGTTTATTCTACTGACTATTCCATTTGTCATGTAGAAGTTCTTTAGTTTAATTAGGTCCCAGCTATTTATCTTTGTTTTATTATCTTTGCTTTTGGAATCTTGGTCATGAAATCCTTGCCTAAGCCAATGTCTAGAAGAGTTTTTCCAACGTTATCTTCTAGAATTTTTATAGTTTCAGGTCTTAGGTTTAAGTCCTTAATCCATCTTGAGTTGATTTTTGTGTAAAATGAGAAATGAGGATCCAGTTTTATTCTCCTACATATGGCTAGCCAATTATCNAGAGTACTTGGGTGTCCTCCAGCTTAGTTCCACGTTCTCCAACCATCACTCCGGCGACCCTTAGACCTGGATTCGAGCCCCCACGATGGACGCCACTTGCTGAGACCAGCTCTGTCTGGGAGACCCTAACCCAGCAGCACTAGAGGAATTAAAAACACCAAACAGAAATATAGATGTGTGAAGTGGGAAATCATGGGTCTCACAGCCTTCAGAGCTGACAGTCCCAAACAGAGATTTGTCCACATATTTATTAACAGCAAGCCAGTCATTAGCATTGTTTCTGTAGATATTAGATTAACTAAAAGTATCCCTTATGGGAATGAGGATTAACTAAAAGTATCCCTTATAGAAAATGAAGAGATGGGCCGAAATAAAGGGATGGGTTTGGCTAGTTATCTGCAGCAGGAGCATGTCCTTAAGGCACAGATCGCTCATGCTATTGTTCGTGGTTTAAGAATGCCTTTAAGTAGTTTTCCACCCTGGGTGGGCCAGGTGTTCTTTGCTCTCATTCTGGTAAATCCACAACCTTCCAGCGTGGGTGTTATGACGACCATGAACATGTCACAGTGCTGCAGATATTTTGTTTATGGCCAATTTTGGTGCTAGTATATGGCCAGATTTTGGGGGACCTGTTCCTGACATGATACCCAGTAGTGGGATTGCTGGATCAAATGGTAGTTCTACTTTTAGTTCTTTAAGGAATCTCCACACTGCTTTCCATAGTGGCTGTACTAGTTTATATTCCCACCAGCAGTGTAGAAGTGTTCCCTGTTCACCATATCCACACTGACATCTACTGTTTTTTTTCAATTTTTTTTTTATTATGGCCATTCTTGCAGGAGTAAGGTGGTATCACATTGTGGTTTTGATTTGCATTTCCCTGATCATCAGTGATATTGAGCATTTTTTCATATGTTCGCTGGCCATTTGTATATCTTCTTTTGAGAATAGTGTATTCATGTCCTTAGCCCCCTTTGTGATGGGATTGTTTGTTTTTTCCTTACTGATTTGTTTGAGTTCATTGTAGATTCTGGATATTAATCCCTTGTCAGATGTATAGATTGTGAAGATTTTCTCCCACTGTGTGAGTTGTCTGTTTATTCTACTGACTATTCCATTTGTCATGTAGAAGTTCTTTAGTTTAATTAGGTCCCAGCTATTTATCTTTGTTTTTATTATCTTTGCTTTTGGAATCTTGGTCATGAAATCCTTGCCTAAGCCAATGTCTAGAAGAGTTTTTCCAACGTTATCTTCTAGAATTTTTATAGTTTCAGGTCTTAGGTTTAAGTCCTTAATCCATCTTGAGTTGATTTTTGTGTAAAATGAGAAATGAGGATCCAGTTTTATTCTCCTACATATGGCTAGCCAATTATCCCAGCACCATTTGTTGAAAAGAGTGTCCTTTCCCCACTTTATGCTTTTGTTTGCTTTGTTGGAGATCAGTGGAATGTAGGTATTTGGGTTTATTTCTGGGTTCTCTATTCTGTTCCATTGGTCTATGTGCCTATTTTTATACCAGTACCATGCTGTTTTGGTGACTATGGCCATATAGTATAGTCTGAAATCAGGTAGGGTGATGCCCCCAGATTTGTTCTTTTTGTTTAGTCTTGTTTTGGTTATGTGGGCTCTTTTTTGGTTCCATATGAATTTTAGATTTGTTTTTACCAATTCTGTGAAGAATGATAGTGGTAGTCTGATGGGGATTGCATTGAATTTGTAGATTACTTTTGGCAGTATGGTCATTTTCAGAATATTGGTTCTACCTATCCATAAACATGGGATGTGTTTCCATTTGTTTGTGTCATCTATTATTTCTTTCAGCAATGTTTTGTAGTTGTCCTTGTAGAGGTCTTTCGACTCCTTTGTTAGGTATACTCCTAAATTTTTTTTTTTTTTTTTTTTTTTTTTTTTTTGCAGCTATTGTAAAAGGACTTGAGTTCTTGATTTGATTCTCTGCTTGGTTGTCATTGGTGTATAGAAGAGCTACTCATTTGTGTACATTAATCTTGCATCTGGAACCTTTGCTGAATTCTTTTATCAGTTCTAGGAGCTTTCTAGAGAAGTCCTATGGTTTTCAAGGTAAACAATCATATCTTCAGCAAACAGTGACAGTTTTACTTCTTCTTTACTGATTTGGATACCCTTTATTTCTTTCTCTTGTCTGATTGCTCTGGCTAGAACTTACAGTACTGTGTTGAAGAAGAGTGGTGAGAGTAGGCATACTTGTCTTGTTCCAGTGCTCAGAGGAAATGCTCTCAACTTTTCCCCATTCAGTATTATGTTGGTTGTGGGTTTGTCATAGATGGCTTTTATTACGTTAAGGTATGTCCTTGTATGCTGATTTTGCTCAAAGTTTTAATCATAAAGGGATGCCGGATTTTGTCAAATGCTTTTTCTGCATCTATTGAAATGATCGTGTGATTTTTGTTTTTAATTCTGTTTATGTGGTGTATCATATTTATTGGCTTGTGTATGTTAAACCATCCCTGGATCACTGGTATGAAACCCACTTGATCACAGTGGATTATCTTTTGATATGTTGTTGGATTCGGTTAGCAAGTATTTTGTTAAGTATTTTAGCATCTATGTTCATCGAGGACATAGGTCTGTAGTTTTTGGTTATGTCCTTTCCTGGTTTTGGTATTAGGGTGATGCTGGCTTCATAGAATGAATTAGGGAGGGTTCCTTCTTTCTCCATCTTGTGGAATGGTGTCAAGAGGATTGGTACCAATTCTTCTTTGAATGTCTTGTAGAATTCTGCTGTGAATCCATCTGGCCCTGGACATTTTTTGTTTGTAATTTTTTAATTACCATTTCCATCTCACTGCTTGTTATTGTCTGTTCAGGGTATCTAATTCTTCCTGATTTAAGCTAAGAGTGTTGCATTTTTTCCAGGAATTTATCCTTCTCTTCTAGGTTTTCTAGTTTATGTGCATAAAGGTGTTCCTAGTAGCCTTGAATGATCTTTTGCATTTCAGTGGTGTCAGTTGTAATATCTCCTGTTTCATTTCCTGATGAGATTATTTGGATTTTCTCTCTTCTTTTCTTGGTTACTCTTGCTAACGGTCTGTCAATTTTATTTATCTTTTCAAAGAACAAGCTTTTTGTCTCATTTATCTTTTGTATTTTGTTTCAATTTCATTTAGTTCTGCTCTGATCTTACTTATTTCCTTTCTTCTGCTGCAGTTGGGTTTGGCTTGTTCTTGTTTCTCTAGTTTCTTGAGGTGTGACCTTAGATTGTCTGTTTGTGTTCTTTCAGACTTTCTGATGTAGGCATTTAGGCCTATGAACTTTCCTCTTAGCACCACATTTGCTGTATCCCAGAGGTTTTGATAGGTTGTGTCATTACTGTCATTCAGTTCAAATAATTTTTTAATTTCCATCTTGATTTCGTTTTTGACCCAATGCTCATTCGGGAGCAGGTTATTTAATTTCCATGTATTTGTCTGGTTTTGAAGGTTCCTTTTGTAGTTGATTTCCAGTTTTATTCCACTGTGGTCTGAGAGAGTGCTTGATAAAATTTTAATTTTCTTAAATTTATTGAGGCTCATTTTATAGCCTGTCATATGGTCTATCTTGGAGAAAGACCTATGTGCTGTTGAATAGAATGTGTATTCTGTGATAGTTCGATGAAATGTTCTTTACATATCCGTCAAGTCCATTTGCTTCAGGGTATAGTTTAAATCTATTGTTTCTTTGTTGACTTTCTGTCTTGATGACCTAATGCTATCAGTGGAGTACTGAAGCACCCCACTATCATTGCACTGCTGTCTATCTCATTTTTTAGGTCTATTAGTAATTGTTTTATAAATTTGGGAGCTCCAGTGTTAGGTGCATGTACGTTTAGAATTGTGATATTTTCCTGTCAGACAAGGTTTTTTAGCATTATATACTGTCCCTCTTTGTCTCTGTTAACTGCTGTTGCTTTAAAGTTTGTTTTGTCTGATGTAAGAATCAGACTCACTTTTGGTGTCCTGCTCACTTTTGGTGCACCCTGCTCACTTTTGGTGTCCATTTGCGTAAAATGCCTTTTTCTACCTCTTTACTTTATGTGAGTCTTCATGCGTTAGGTGAGTCTCCTGAAGGCAACAGATCGTTGGTGTGTTCTTATCCATTCTGCGATTCTGTATCTTTTAAGTGGAGTATTTAGGCCATTTACATTCAATATTAGTATTGAAATGTGAGATACTAGTGCTTTCATCCTGCTCTTTGTGGCCTGTGTATTTTGGTTTTCTGCTTTGTTTTGTTTTTTTTCTTTTTAACTTGCATTTTGTTTTATAGGTCCTGTGTGATTTATGCTTTAAAGAGGTTCTGTTTTGCTGTGTTTCCAGAATTTGTTTCAAGATTTAGAGCTCCTTTTAGCAGTTCTTGTAGTGGTAGTTTGGTAATGGTGAATTCTCTCAGCATTTGTTTGTCTGAAAACGACTGAATCTTTCCTTCATATATGATGCTTAGTTTCACTGGATACAAAATTCTTGGATGATACTTTGTTGGAGGAGGCTGAAGACAGGTTCCCAGTACCTTCTAGCTTGTAGAGTTTCTCCTGAGAAATCTGCTGTTAATCTGATAGATTTTTCTTTATAGGTTACCTGATGCTTCTGTCTCAGAGCTCTTAAGATTCTTTCCTTTTTCTTAACTTTGAATAACCTGATGACACTGTGTCTAGGTGAAGATCTTTTTGCGATGAACTTCCCAGGTGTTCTTTGTGCTTCCTGTATTTGGATGTCTCAGTCTCTCACAAGACCAGGGAAGTGTTCCTGGATTGTTCCCCCAAATATGTTTTCTGGACTTTTAGAATTCTCTTCTACCTCAGGAACACCTATTATTCTTTGGTTTGGTCATTTAACATAATCCCAAACTTCTTGGAGGTTTTGTTTATATTTGCTTATGCTTTTTTCTTTGTCCTTGTTGGATTTGGTTAATTTGAAGACCTTGTCTTCAAGTTCTGAATTTCTTTCTTCTACTTGTTCAATTCTATTTGCTAAGACTTTTCAGAGTATTTCACATTTCTAAAAGTGTGTCCAAAGTTTCCTGAATTTTTATTGTTTTTTTCTTTAAGCTATCTTAAAAAATTTCCATGAATATTTCTTTCTTCAATTCTTACACCATTTTTTTTTTCTTTGCATTGGGCTTCCCCTTTCTCTGGTCTCTCCCTGATTAGCTTAATAACTAACCTCCTAAATTCTTTTTCAGCTAAATCAAGAATTTTTTCTTGGTTTGGATCCATTGCTGGTGAACCAGTGGTAATTGTTTTATAAATTTGGGAGCTCCAGTGTTAGGTGCATGTATGTTTAGGATTGTGATATTTTCCTGTCAGACAAGGTTTTTAAGCATTTTATACTGTCCTTCTTTGTCTCTGTTAACCACTGTTGCTTTAAAGTTTGTTTTGTCTGATTTTGGCGGGGGGAAGAGGGGGGCGGTGTTGAAGAGCCTTGTTTTGTCATATTACCAGGGTTGGTTTTCTGGTTCCTTCTTATTTGAGTAGGCTCTGTCAGAGGGAAGGTCTAGGGCTGAATGCTGTTGTTCAGATAATTTTGTCCCATGGGGTGTTCCCTTGATGCAGTACTCTCCCTCTTTTCCCATGGATGTGGCTTCCTGTGAGCTGAACTACAGTGGTTATTGTCCTTTTTCTGGGCCTAGCCACCCAGTGAGTCTAGCTGGGTCCAGGCTGGTACTGGGGGTTGTCTGCACAGAGTCCTGTAATGTGAACCATCTATGGGTCTCTCAGCCATGGATACCAGTGCCTGTTCTGGTGGAGGTGGTGGAGGACTCCATGAAGCTCCTTAGATTTGGTGGTTTAATGCTCTATTTTTGTGCTGGTTGGTCTCCTGCCAGGAGGTGGCACTTTCCAGAAAGCATCAGCTGTACTAGTGTGGATAGGGACTGGTGGTGGGCGGGGCCCTAGAACGCCCAAGATTATAAGCCCTTTGTCTTCCACTATCAGGGTGGGGAGGGAAGGACCATCAGATTGGGGCAGGGCTCAGTGTGTCTGAGCTCACACTCTCCTTGGACAGGACATGCTGCAGCTGCTGCAGGGGATGAGGGAGGGATTCCCAGGTCACTGGAGTTGTGTACCTAGGAGGATTATGGCTGCCTCTACTGAGTCATGCAGGTTGTCAGGGAAGTGGAGGAAAGCCGGAAGTCACAAGCCTCATCCAGCTCCCATGCAAACTGAAGAGCCAGTCTCACTCCCCTGGTGACCCCCCAATAACCCCAAGTCTGTTTCCAGGCAGAGGGCAAGAGGGGCTTGAAAACTTGCCTGAGGCTATCTGTCTCCCAGCTGCAAAGGAAAAGGGCTTTAGTCCTTCCACTGACTGTGAAATCTGCAGGGCTGATTTGTACCCTCCCCTTAGTTTTGACCAGGAGGCTTCTCACTTTGTTACAAATTGTTATGAAGTTCAGGAGAGAATTTTTTCTCCCTGTGGAGTTTTATCCCCTGCTCCTCTGGGCCACACTACTAATGGATTCCTGTGGTGCCAGGCAGGAATGGGCTGTCTGGGGACCCGGTGAGCTCCCAGGGTATTTCTGCTGCTTCCTCTACCCCTGTATTTATCTTGGTTCTCTAACTTGACTCAGTTCCAGGTAAAGTCGAAAACTTCCCCGGTAAACAGACCTTCAGCTTCTCCAGTGTGGGTTTGTGTTTGGGAGGGAGGGGGTCTCCCTTTCCCACTTCCGCAGTTGGGGCACTCACAGTATTTGGGGTGTCTCCCGGGTCCTGCAGGAGCAGTTCATTTCCTTCGGAGGGTCTGTGGGTCTCTTGGGATTGCTGGCCTTGGCCTCCCAAAGTCAAGTTGATTAAATTTTTATTAGGGAAGAGAAAACTGCACTGCAGAACAGAACCCTTTATATGAAGTTGAAATTTGGTAAAGAAGGTCTTTATGGATCTTAAAATCAATGCAAAATTGTGTATATAAAAAGTTTTCCACTACAATACATGGCAAATGGGAGAATGGAGGAAATAACAAAATATATATATATATAAAGACAGACATCAGTATTTAGTTGCATGAGGCTGAGTCCTCTGCTCCATGTATTAAAATGATGTATAAAAGCAAACAGTTGGAAATAATCCTTCCCAAGTACTTCTGGCTGCCAAATGTGGACTGTGTCATATGTCCAAAACTGAAGAGGTCACACCAAATAGAAAGGGACATGAGAAATAGTAAACAAGACAACATTTCCATGCCTCAATATTCTTTCCTGGGAAAAATTTGGATTAGGTAAACATGTCTGGAAAACAAGGTATATGGAGAAGCATTTCCATGTCATCGAAGGCTATTTTATTTTTCATGAGTATTAACAGAAACTAAACTATTTAAATACTACTTCTTCAGATCTTGGCAATCCCATCTTTTTAAAGTAAGAAAAAAGGCCAGTGGGCTGGAAATCTAATCCTTGCCTTTTTGTCTTCAGGGTCTGTGGTTCCTTTGGTGTTCTTTTCAAAGGAAAATTTACTCTGAACACTTTTCAAAATGGTAACATTCACTGAAGAAGTTACTTCTTAATGTCCCAGAACAAATCAGAATCTTGAGCCAAAAATATAGATATATGCGCTCATAGCATTTGATTAAAGTTTTACAAACTTAAATATAAGTAGGCATAAAAAACGTTAACATAAAGATACCCAAAAACAGGGTAAAGAATTTGCATGCATGTAAATGAAGTAATTAAAATGCAAAATAAAAAATAAGAAGCCATTCTGAAATTATGTTCGTGTTAACTTCATTTACATGGATCTGGAATTATGTAATTTTCAACATATTCTTAATTAATTAGTCAGTGAATATAAAACAAGCTTTATATTTAGAATTTGTGTATTTGGGAATATTTCTGTTTCTAAATAAAGTATATTTACCTTCCAAAAAAAAACCTGTGTACACCATAGGTTTTATTGATCACCACCTTTTTATAAGTGTCCAGATTTCAGAAATTAACATAAAAGTAGCAACAATAGTAATAGATACTGCTTACTTTTTGAGTATTCGCTATGAACTAAATATACTGCTCATTTAAGGATCTTGATAACGTTTTGATGAAGCTATTATTAGTGCACTTTATACATAGGAAAATTCTAAGTTGCTTAAAGTCATATCCAGTAAATAACAGAGCCAAAGTTAAGAAACAGGTCTCCGATTTGCTGTTCTTAAGCAATCTACTTAAAGTGAAAATGGATTTAGTCCTTTCCATCTTTTTAAAAATTCTCATAGAATCAGTCAGCTATTTTGATTTATTTGTTAAGTATGAATTGCATTTATTTCCTTAGAGTAAGAAAAACAAATCATGAAATCATTGCAATACCAACATTTGGTAAGCCATTCTAGAATTTTTTTTTTAACTTTAAGTTCTAAGATACATGTGCAGAATATACAGGTTTATTACACAGTTATACATGTGCCATGGTGGTTTGCCACACCTATCCACTTGTTGTCTAGGTTTTAAGCCCCACATGCATTAGGTATTTGTCCTAATGCTCTCCCTTCCCTTGCCCCCCACCCCTGACAGGCACCTGTGTGTGTTGTTCCCCTCCCTGTGTCCATGTATTCTCATTTTTCAACTCCCACTTATAAGTGAGAACATGCAGTGTTTGGTTTTCTGTTCCTATGTGAGCTTGCTGAGAATGATGACTTCCAGCCTTATCCATGTCCCTGCAAAGGACATGATCTCATTCTTTTTATGGCTGATAGTATTCCATGGTGTATATGTGCCACGTTTTCTTTATCCACTCTATCGTTCATGGACATTTGGGTTGATTCCAAGTCTTTGCCATTGTAAATAGTGCTGCAATAAACATACTTGTTCATGTGTTTTTATAGTAGGATGATTTCTAATCTTTTGGGTATATACCCAGTAATGGGATTGCTGGGTCAAACAGTATTTCTGGTTCTAGATCCTTGAGGAATCACCACATTGTCTTCCACAATGGTTGAACTAATTTACACTCACACCAACAGTGTAAAGGCATTCCTATTTCTCTACAGTGTCTACTCTTTACTGACTTGTTAATAATCACCATTCTGAGTGGCTTGAGATGGTATCTCATTGTTTTCATTTGCATTTCTCTAATGACCAGTGATGATGAGCTGTTTTTCATTTGTTTGTTGGCCACATAAATGTCTTCTTTTGAGACGTGTTTGTTCATATCCTTTGCCCACTTTTTGATGGGTTTTTTTTTTTTTCTTATGAATTTAAGTTCCTTCTAGATTCTGGATATTAGCTCTTTGTCAGATGGACAGACTGCAAAAATTTTCTTCCATTCTGTAGGTTGCCTGTGCACTCTGATGCTAGTTTCTTTTGCTGTGCAAAAGCCCTTTAGTTTAATTAGATCCCATTTGTTGATTTTGGCTTTTGATGCAATTTTTTAAATATCAGGCTGGCTAACGTCACTGACAGCAATATAAAAGTTTTCAGGTTTTGATACATCAATCTTGCACTAAATAAAATTTAATTTAAAAAAATTGTGTATTGGGGTTTTGAAATTTTTGTTTTGTCAATTCTAATATAATTTTAGAGAATTTGGATTTAACTAAATTTAGAGAATCAGAGGAAATTTAAGAAATTATAAAATTTTAACATGTCTACATCATTAGAAATATTTTATTAAAATGAGGATTAAAACTTGACATTGTCGCTTATCTATCCCTAAACATACTAAGATAAAAGCATAAGGTGTTAGTATATATAAATTATTATTATTATTTTAGCTAGAGCTCCAGTGATGGGAAGGACTACTGATTTTTTTAATGATGTTTAATTACTCAAAAGTCAAGTGTTACTGAGAATTTTATCTGTATTAACATGTCTCCAACTTTAGGTAGAAGATTATTTGGACTTCGAGAGTGAAAACAAGATTCACAATGAATAGAACTTTTTCTGCATGTTCAATGTCTGACTATAACATGCCATAGGAATGAGAGAAAAAAATGAATAACCATTAACAGCACACTTGTTCTTAATAAATAAATAGTAAACTCCATGAAAAGAATTTCATCAGGACATTTGTTTTATGCAGTTTTTCATGTTCATTAGCTAACAAGTAAAAAATGCGTAAAACTATAAACATTAAAATTTATCCTTTCATTCAATAGACAGACTCTAATCTAGATATGAAGATCTTTTGTTAGTCATTTCCCGCTCTCAAAGATGTGGGTGATATTTGGAAACTTAGCTATCAAAATTTTCTGGAAAAATGTGTGATTCACAGAAGAGTTTTCGTAAATCATAATTTTCTTACGTACTTTAAAATGAAACAGTCAGTTCAATAACCCTATTTTGTTTCAAGCTAAATCAAATTAATGGAAGAGATAGTCGAGAAAATCAACATTAAATATGGCTTTTTTTCCTAAGTGACAGCAAGAGAAAAGAGAATACTATGATAAATAATGTAACAAACGTATTCAAATACTTTTCAGATGCTTTGAAAATGTGTGCCAGATACTCCATTTACAATATATATATTTTTTGAGACTGTGTCTCGCTCTGTTGCCTAGGCTGGAGTGCAGTGGTGCGATCTCAGCTCACTGCAAGCTCCGCCTCCCGGGTTCACGCCATTCTCCTGCCTCAGCCTCCCGAGTAGCTGGGACTACAGGCGCCCGCCACCATGCCTGGCTAATTTTTTGTATTTTTAGTAAAGACGGGATTTCACCATGTTAGCCAGGATGGTCTCGATCTGCTGACCTCATGATCTGCCCACCTCTGCCTCCCAAAGTACTGGGATCACAGGCGTGAGCCACCGCGCCCGGCCGTTTCTTAATACTTCATCTTTTATTAGAATTAGCCATGTGACACTGACACAGCTGGATAAATATGGGTCTCCCCTACAAGAGCAGGGTCCTTGCTCCACGGCACAGAGCAGACCCAGGCACTTGTCCTGTATTCTTCCTGTTTCCAAGAAAAGAGTAGCTCAAAAAGAGCTGGACAGGACGTGCTCAGATACTCCTAATCTTACCAGTGAAATAATTCATTTGGAGGAAGGAATAGGAGGTGGGCAAGAGACCAAGAGCGTCAACTCTGGGGACAATTCACCGCATGGAAAAATGAAGCCAGAGAGGCCGAGACTTTCCCCTAATAAGCCAAGCACACAATAAATCTTTTAATCCAATGAGAAAAAGATAACACTAAATGAAACTTCCCCAAGGATATGAAGAGGCAGTTGACAGAAGAAGAAATTCAAATTATGAGTTATGTAATTCCTAGTTCAACATGCTCATTCACTATTCCATTTCTTTTTATGAGATCATATTATTAATGACAGTTAGTTTTCTGTTTGGTGTCATACTAATTCTTTTTTTAAATTGATCAATGCAATCACAAGTAACATACAAGTCTGTTCCAGACTTTAACCTATTCTGTCAAGGCTTAAACTTTTATCTTCTTTTTTTTTGTTTTGTTTTTTTTTTGAGACGGAGTCTCACTCTGTCACCCAAGCTGGAGTGCACTGGCCAGATCTCAGCTCACTGCAAACTCCGCCTCCTGGGTTCACACCATTCTCCTGCCTCAGCCTCCCGAGTAGCTGGGACTACAGGCGCCCGCCACCTCGCCCAGCTAGTTTTTTGTATTTTTTGGTAGAGACGGGGTTTCACCGTGTTAGTCAGGATGGTCTCGATCTCCTGACCTTGTGATCCGCCCGCCTCGGCCTCCCAAAGTGCTGGGATTACAGGCTTGAGCCACCGCGCCCGGCCTATCTTCTTAATTTAGCAATGTCCTTCCCCTATCCCTGACTATAATCTTACTGTTTGGACGAATGGAGGCAAGATGGCGCAGTTCCGGGTTCTTCACAGTCAACTTTCCCCGCGCCCGGGAAAGACAGGGTCGACTGCGCAGGCGCAACCCGACCTCTGACAGAGAAAAACCCGAACCCGCCTAGCCACGCCTACCGCCCCGCCCCTGACCCGCCTATGTCCCGCCCACTGCCCTCCCACTCCCGGGCCCAGGACATAAAAACCGCTCCCGGCGGGTGCACGGTGCCAACTTCCTTGGCCCCTGCTAGTGTGTGGACCTAGGAACCTTGCATGAGAACGCCGGAGCGACTTCGTAGGCCTCCACCGCCGGAGACCGGTGAACCTCGCCCCTCCTTCACATTGGCAAGTTAATAAAGTTTTTTTTGCCTTGCCTACTTGCCTTTTCTCTGGCATTTGCTCTGGGAGTCACATTAAAGCAAATCACTTATCCCTAATAATGAAAGTAATATAGAGCTTGCTATTTGCCAAGCAATGTTCTATGTGCTTCACATGTGACAACTAATTTGACCATCACAGCAATTATGTGAAGCAGATGGTATTATTATTCTCATTGATAGGGGAGCAAATTGTGTGCCCAAGGTCAGCTGGGATTTAAACCAAGGCAGCACAGCCCCTGAGGCATGATCTTAACTGTGATATCATATTGCCTCTAATTTACAACTCATTCTTGGCTTGAGCAGCATCCAACCTGTTTTAATATTTTTTTCTCCATGATTTGAGTAGCATAAACACTACTTCAAGTACAAAGAAAAATACAAAGTCTCTGATGATAAATTTAAACTACGGTCTAACCCAATGTAAATACTATTAAGAAAAATGGTAAGCATTAGATATTTAATTGTAAGACAACAGATACTATCATTTCGAGCCAACATTTCCCTCTATCTTTGAGTTCTCCCAGTGTTTGGGAAAGATTTAGAAACACTTCATGGCTATGGGAAGGGGAATTCCAGACTGGAAATTGAGCTTGGACCCAGCAGCCTATTTAAGGAGGCAGAAGTTAAGGCCTGTACAAGATTGCCCAGGGAGATAAGTCATGCAGACCAAAAAAGGAGCACTAGCTCTTAATGCTGGATGCCACCAAACCTGTGAAAGCATTTCAGCAGTCAACCAGGACCACAGGAATGTAGTGCTTCTTCCCTCGACAAAAGATGGATTATGCCTTAAGCAGAAAAGTCAGAGGTCTTCAATATTGGTACTTAACTTAAAAATCACCTTTCTCTCTCTTAAATATATTTATAAATGGCATTAAAATTGGCGATAGAAAAAAATTGTTGAAAGAAGAAAAGAAATAAAAAATGTAGATTGCCACTACTTTTAGAGATATTTCGGGGAATTTTCAGCAAAGATGATAAAATCCTCTTGTAAAATGTAAATTTTAATTTACGTTTTTAATTTTACATTAATTTTCAAGGCAAATACGGTTCTTATTAGTCTTGTTCATTATTCTGTGTGTCTTCACTGCCTGGAAGAGTGCCTGACATAGAGACATGCGATAAGATTTGTTGAATGAATGAATTAACAAATGAACCACGTTTGGCAGACCAGGATCCACAAAGTTGTTCTATTTCTTTCTTAAACATAAACCTTACCCATTTTTGGCTAACATTATTAGGATTTTGTTGGTGAAGATGGTATTTTGAACTTAACAGCCTGATCTCAGCTGATCAAAATGTTTTCATAGACGCGAGACTTCTGTTTTCTTGCCAAGAATTATTGTTTCTTTCTCTAAGTCCAGTGCATGTACCTTCTTTTTGCATCAACACCCTTAGGCCTATTTTAGTTTGACAATGAGAGATTCAAACCTCTTTTAGTTTGACAATGAGAGATTCACCGTAGAACACACACACACTCTCTCTCTCTCTCATTAGCTGCTAATTAACTAGCCCTAGGCTCTTAGTCACTTGAGAGAAAAAACAATAATCAATCCATTTACAGATTCACAGATGCATGTGTTTATTTGTTGAAATGTCTGGTGCCTCCTGCCAGGGCAAAAATTCCACTTTACAAAATGCTTCTTTAATTTCACCCTTGTTCAGAGACAGAGAAACCCTTCAAGAGCCAATACACGTCTAAGGAGCCATCCATCAGCCAAGTTAATGAGAAACTGAAGGCTTTTCAGGGCATTAATTGAAAACACCTTGGAATCAGCACAGAAATACATTTGAAACTGTCCTCTCTGAAACCTAAAGCCACTGACTACAAGCTTTAGGTTTATGACTACAAGCATATACTAATAAATCAAAGCCATATCCTACACCTTGTCTATAGTTTCAGAGTGAACAGTGTGTTGTGTCCTCACTATCTTCTCAGAGGCTTCCCGGGGCCCTGTCCATCATGTCCTGGCAAGGCAAAGGTAGGCACCAAGGGTTAGAACCCATTCATGTTGGTTAATGTCACTTCTAAATGAGGTGGTAAGCTAGTTAGTATGGGCATGATGACTGGCATAGTGCCTGGGGCAGAGCAGTACTCTTTTCTTTCACTCTTCCTACCCCTATTTAAATACAAGTCACTCTCTTTCCCAAAGCCTCCTGTTTGAATATTTTAAAGTAAGTATAAGATTGGAGTTAAAAGTCATTGTTTTGGTTTCTCTTGATTTTGTTTGCAGCTTTTTGTGATAGTTTTATTAATATGACTAACCTAACATGAGCTGGTTAAATATTACCTGAATATTAAGATGAATGTACTATTTAATTATATAGTTCAAATGGGAGAGGAAGATTAATTTTGCATTATTTGTTTCTAACTAACATGCATCAACCTTATATTAATACTAATGCTACAACATCTACTAGCATAGCATCCTCCTTAGTCAAATTTGCCTACTTATTTACCTTCAAATATCTGTGCCTTTGCTTGTGTCTCTGTCTTGAATGACTTGAAACCTGAAAGCTGTCTTTATCTTCCAAGGAAAATGCATGGGAATGGGTAATATGACCCCAGTCCACAGTACATTACCAACAACTCTGTTCTACAGACTGTGTACTAAACAAACATATGTTTCACTCATTTTTTAAGAGATTCTTAGGTACTCTATTATCTGCATAATTAATTGTACAGAGAATGTTTGTTCCACTGATGTTTTACTGATTATTTATAATAATTTATAAACATAAACATACGTATACATTTATATTTCTATATAAATACTATATTTATAATTATATACATAATTTATAAACACAAAAAGCCAGAAACATGATTGAATATGTCTTTAATTACTGACTCACTTTTCTTAACATGGGCATTACACTAAAGGTTATACGGGATTTCAAGGAGGATCTTTAGATGGCGAGGAAACTGGACAGAAGCAGTCACTCAAATGATTCCAACATTCTTCAATAAGATTCTATGAGATATTTTTGTAAAATAAAGCTGATGCCTCTGTTTTTTGATCTTGATGTCTGTGTACAAGATGTCTAAACTTTTCCAGAAAAAAATAACAAAAACAAAACTATGTAACATCTGGAGAAAAACTTGGAAAAGCATAATACAAAACTAAAATTCCACCAGGGAATATGTGAAAAAAACACAAGAAGTTATCTACTTCAAAGTCACTTCCTGTTTCTTACAGTTGGTGATCTTTGAGCCTGCCTGCAAATGAACACATCATGCACATAAGTCTATTTCTTCTTAAGGCAACCAGTTTCCATTAAACCTCAATTAAACAGGAATCTTTGCCAATTCATTGTTTGGCAATGAAGGGAACGATTGTGGTGAAAATCACAAGATGTTAAAACAGAAGTTATTTTCAGCAAAATCTGGACTGGCACTTATTTTTAACCCTTATACCTAGAAAATAATATCAGATCAAAGTTTACCATGTATTAAGCAAAGCCTACATAAAAGTTATTGATGATTGATGTTTTACTGCTATAGATGACCCCATACAGATACATTTCTTAAAACTCTTAGAGTTTAGTTACAGGATAATAATATCAATGAGTTTGGAGAAATAGGTTTCAGTTCCTGCTTTCTGAATTGTTATTCACAACTATCCCCAACTACAGAATTATGTACTGTGATGGAAGAAACTGTAACAAGATAGAAAAATAAAGTCCTTTTCAGAGAAAGCCTTGCACGTATTTAGAAGAAAGATTTCTAAGCTAAAATAAACCAATTATGGTGAAAAGGACTTCCTGACTAACAAAAGGCTGTGAAGAAGTTGCCCTGTATATGAAAACGTGGGGATTCGAGGTTCTGAGGAAAATAAGGATGACAAAATAAAGGATCCAGTAAGAAGGGATACAGAGTGACCAAAGGGAGGATAATGAAAACCAGCAGTGGTGGTATGACGGTGGTGAGAACTTGCAGAAAATAAAAATATTTAATGAAGACGAGGGTTTGTAGTACATGGTGTCACCCTCTCTCTTTCTCCTACAGAATCTTCATTTAAATCTGTATCATTTTTGGTTTAGTGCTTTGTTTGAGCAAGTTTAAAGTGAAAAGACATGAACATGTTCCTATCCAGCTATACAAAAAGGGAAAATCCACCCCAGTAAATGCAGAAACCATGGGTTAAGAGTAAAAAGCTTTAATCTGGGTCACAGTGAAATGAATCTGATTATCATAACATTACCTTCCCTTTGATACATTAATTGATCCTCATGGTATAATTTTTCTATAAAATATTTATGTTTCTATGTTATCAATAAACTTGTAGGCACACACATATACACACAGCCCACTTTAGTTTTTTAATCTTTTTCCTTCTTGTAAAATTCAGTAAGACTATAACGAAAACATGGAAGATAATAATAATACCTCAAGCCAAGCATATATTTTGTATGAAAAATTGAAATAACTAAGGCAGCATGTTTTAGTCTCAATTATCTGAATTATTTCTCAATTTTCATTTTATCCTGTAAAAGAAGAAGGGGAACAGACAGAAGACAGTTGTAGACTCTCTGGGGATACTGATCTCACCTCTTCTTTATTTCCTGGGGAAATGCTGCTTTTGGAAGTGGCTTCCTTTTCAGCATTAATTTCTTATTTATAATGTGCCAATGAGTCTTGTATTACACTTAATATGGGAAAAAATACAAAATAAGCACTGTGCAGAACATTTGGCAAAATGAAGCAAAGAAACCTTTTTTTTTTTTTCTAGTGTCTCAGACAGGAACTGAATGAAAATCACATTCTTTACACGAATAGTCACCAGAGCTTCAAGATGAATAAAGATTTAGGAAAGTAAAAGATCCACAAAAAAATAGACATTACATTCATGTAAGAAAACTATTGAATAACTATCTTGGACTTCTAAATAGCATTCTACCATAGAAATGTTTAACTTCCTTGATGCTATCACAAATAAATAAACAAATAAAAATTTAAAAAACACAATCTTTAAACATAATTTTCTGAAAATATAAAATGAAAGGAAATAACAAATTCATTTTCTGATAGACCCAAAATAAAAACCAATGAGTAGAAAATGTGGAACATATCTAATTCGAAATAAAGCTAAAATCAGTTAAAAAGAACAAAATTATTAAAAGCTATGGGAGACATACTTGATTATCAAAAAATGTGTCAGGCTTGAGAGTTTTAATTGATAACACTTGTATTTCAAGTCAATTATATATTGTAATATTTATAAAGGCCAATGAGATCTTCAGGAGCGTGAAAAAATACAATGTATGAAAGAAAGAAAATTATTATCCTATGTTATGTTGCTGAACATTGTGTTAATCCTCCCTCATGTTAAGATAGCTGTGGGCAAATGGAGATGTAATGAAATGTTAGCAACCAAATGGTGTAGGACACTACATAATGTGAAGAGAAGTTGACAAAATAGTATGCAGAATCTGGACAGAAGACTTAAGCAAAAGCTGAGGAAAAGAGAGGGTAGCTTTCTCCGAGTGTCAGAAACACTGTTATACAAAAGAGTTACAACTGTTCTTGTCTCTATAAAGGGGATCTGGGCCCCGTATAAGAATATTTCAAAAGTCAAAACTGTGTCATCATGGAATGGGTGGTCATGTTAGACCTCCTTTGCTTATAAGTAGTAAAAAAAAAAAAAAAAAGAAAGAAAAAGAGAAAGGTATTAGCCACACAATTGAGAAACCCAAAGGTGGAGCTAGCTCTAGGAACAGAGGATTTAGAGGTTTCAATAGCTGCCATCATGCTCTCCATTTCTGTTTGGTTTTTGTCTTGCATTTGGTTTCTTTCTCAGGCAGCCTCTTGATACACAAAAGTAAAGAGGGCCACTGGAAGCACCAGGTTTACCAGAGTTTGAAATCAGAAAAAAAGAAAGCGACGCTTTCTCCTTCATCATCCATTTGACAGATATGATGGACAACCATGACTGGCTCCCAAAGTGGTCACTGCTTGGACCAGTGACTGTAGATGGGGGATGGATGCTGTGAAAGGCTTACCCTAGGCTGTGTATCTACCCCCAAGAGCCCAGCAACCATAACTGACATCAACAGAACCACTCTGAGTGGAAGAGAAGACACTGAGGAGCTGTGAAGCAAAAACAAACAGACAAAACTAAACTATACTAAAATAAGAAAGGATATGTACCATGGCTGCTTTGGAAGGTTATGAATTTCTCATCACTGAAAATGTTTGAGCAGAGGTCTAATAACAATTTGTAGATAAGAGGCCGTAGCACCCCTTCTCAACTGTGGGACAAGTTCTCCCTTATTTACTTGTCTAATCAACAGATGACACTAAGCACTTACAACACAGCAGGCCATATGAACAGCATGGTGCACAAAGTAGACAAGATCCCTGCTTTGCAGTAGCCTATAACCTATGGTCTCTAGTCTGTAAAAGAGAATATGTTTGTCACACAGTATGAGTGTACTTAAAAGAAAAGATAGATGTATGTGGAAACTGGCCATTACAAAACACTATAGGAATATAAGCTATTAGAGAGCACACTTGCTATGTGAACACTGGCGTGAGTAGAACAAGCTCTAATTCCAACCACACCTCTTTGAGGAAGTTCATTGTGTGAGTTGAGGTTAAATCACTACCTCTTTGTAGGGCTCAATCATCTAATTTGAAAATAAAATGAAAATGGGTGTAAACTCACTCATACATTCGCAAAAACCCAAATAAATTTAAATGATGAAATAATGGACCATTGCCTCCCGGATCCTAATTCTTAAAGGTTCTTTAATGCTACCATTTTATTGCTTGAGTGAGTGCCAATTTTTTCTTTAAAATCTGCCTATTCAATGAAGGCAGCCTAAGATACAAGAATTCACAGTTAATCTATGGAATTCAATGATTCATTTTGAGTGAAAAAAAATGTGGTCAAAGTGAACAGCTAATCTTTTTTTTTTTTTTTTTTT
>NW_016815913.1:2081017-2089340 GCF_001698545.2 Rhinopithecus bieti | reverse complement strand
CCTGGTTGTGTCACTTACAGTTTTTCCTAGACACATATGCAATGTTCTGACAGCCCCTGATGTATAACAGGAAATAGCAGGATTAAGAAAAACCTCTAAATCAGATAGCATGTGTCACAGCCTAGTCTCCAAACCATCTGAAGGGGAAGGTTGGTTTGGACCAGGACTCGGTTTGCCCCACACTGGACTCTTTACATCTTTCAGTCAGCCACTGGCCAAAGGGAAACTTCCCTCAGTCTCCAAAACATTGATGTCGTGTCAATATTCACACTGACTTTCACTTCATTTTCAAATCAAAAAGTTGAGCCTTAGAGGAAGTGAATTACCTTTACCACAAGAATAAACGGAAAATAATTTGCAGAAATTTCCTCTTCTCTGAGGGAGGCAAATAGGATGTAGAAACCCTATCCAGCTGACTGAAATGAAAAGTTCAGGGGCAATCGCCAAAAATCTACTTATGTGAGGACATTTAAATTGCATGAGCAACCCCATCCCTGAGTAAGGACCAGTGCTTGGGAATTAAACACCAATAAAACAGCAAAGCCCATTGTTTTTCCATGTTCAAAGATATAAAGGAAGTTTCCGAGTCAAAGTTTGTTTTTTTGGTGGGGAGTAGGGGGTTGAGATATTACGTGTACTGTTGATCAGTGGACTTGGAGGTAGGTTTTGGTGTTTTGAGGTTTTGTTTTTTTTTAAATTCCCAAGTTTCCATTATTGCATGCTCCCGTCATTTGGCAATGAGTAGCCACAAATCACTTTGTAACAACTAATGAATGTCTTGTCTAAGGTCTGCTTGTTCCTTGCCTGTTTGCATTATTCTCCAACACCACATTTTTTTCTGGTGAGAAAACAAGGATGTGTGTGTGTACATGCATGCGTGTGAGAGTGTGTGTGCATGCCCATGTAGGTGTCTATTTTCCATTCTGTTTTGAGGACAACAAAAGAGTGATACCTCAAAAACAAAAGCAGCATCCTTTAGTTTTTCAACAGTTTCTACAGCTCAAACATTTCCAATCGTAAGTGACCCTACTTCTTTTTTGACAGAGGTATTCTAATACCTTGTGGCCATGTTTTCAAACTTTTTCTTGTCCTAGCACAGACAGAACACACAAGGCTGCTTCTGGCTGGCAGTGATCATCTGCAAAGGTGCTCCCCTTGAGGGGGATTGGGCAGAATCCCCCTCAAAGTGGGATCCCCACTTTGATTTCAGATACTGGAAAATGTCAAGCAACTCCCTCCAAAGGAGCTAGGGTGCACATTCTTTCTCTGAAAACCATGTTGCTAATATGGTCACCATACAGACTTGCATTCTCTTTCTCAGTTCAAACACATTAATTATCAATTTGTTTGGAGTGAAGTTCTGTATGGTTTTCCACAACTATAGGCTGCCCTGAACAAGGTGGGCCCATCCCTGTAAGTTGCTGGATCTCTCTCCAGAGGCATTGTCTTTGAGGGGATTCCGTCCTGTATAATTTTGCTGCATTATTCTGCAACCAGGAAACAAGCAGGTGGCTCTCAAGTAAAGAGCTAATAACTTACAGATTCATAGCTCTTATTTCAAAATCAAGGATCAGGAAAAAAAGGTAAAATTGGGTAATTTTGACAAAAGAATCAGCATTTCAATGACAAATACATATAGGAATGGTGATACAGTGTGGCTGTGTCCCCACTCAAATCTCATCTTGAATTCTCACATGTGGTGGGAGGCACCTGGTGGGAGGTAATGGAATCATGGAGGTGGGTCCTTCCTGTGCTGTTCTCATAATAGTGAAAAAGTCTCACAAGATCTGATGGTTTTATAAAGGGGAGTTTCCCTGCACAAGCTCTTTCCTCTTGTCTGTCACCATGTGAGACATGGCTTTCACCTTCCACCATGATTGTGAGGCCTCCCCAGCCACATAGAATTGTGAGTTCAGGAAACCTCTTTTTCCTTATAAATTATCGAGTCTCAGGTATGTCTTTATCAGCAGTGTGAAAACGGACTCATACAGCTGGGTACTGTGGTTTTAAGATTTGTAACAGGAAAGAAGTAGTGTTTGCTAAACATGGCCTGTCCCCTGCCTAGGTGTGATGAGAGCCACCCTTCCCACAGGAGCGCTTGTGAGCAGAGGTAATCAGAGGGCTTTCTGAAGAGTGAGGAGGTGAGAATACTGCATTTGTTGGGCAACACTGTATTTAACTCTCACAAGAGATTTTTTTCTTTCTAAGTTTTTGTTTGTATACACTAGTGACTTCAGAAGGCCAAAAAGAAGAAAAGGGAGTGAGCCAGTTGTTAAGACTCCTAATCCCGACTTATTTTTACTGCTTCTCAACACAGCATTGCAAGTGGTTGATTTGGTAAGTATGAATGCAATAGACAAAAATCTCAGTTCTTAAAGCATTCTTGTTACTGTCAGAATATTTTCTGAAAGCAGTTTTGGGCCATGAAGCAAATCAACCTACAAAAGTGAGGCTGTGCTTTTTCAAGGCTTGTTCATTCTTGCTGCCTCATTCTTGTGCATTCTCAAACTCTTACTACATAAAGCTCAAGATTTCAACAGATTTTACTCATAAATTATATCATACTACCTTGGTTCATTTTTAAGGTAAAACAGACTTAGTTGAATAACATTTGTCAAAGTTGATTTTGATCATTTAAATGTTTGTGGAAGTTCTCCATTTATTTATTTATTTTATAGAGTCTCACTCTATCACCCAGGCTGGAGGGCAGTGGTGTGATCTCAGCTCACTGCAGCCTCCACCTCCTGAGTTCAAGCCATTCTCCTGCTTCAGTCTCCCAAGTAGCTGGGATTACAGACACCTCCCATCAAGCCCAGCTAATTTTTGTATTTTTAGTGGAGACGGAATTTCACCATGTTGGCCAGGATAACCTCGAAGTTCTGACCTCATGATCCACCTGCTTCAGCGTCCCAAAGTGTTGGGATTACAGGCATGAGTCACCGTGCCTGACTTGAATTTTTTTTTTAAATGACATTGCCACTTGTTGCTTTCATTGTTTCCCTGGGAAATGATGTTCTTATATTTTAGAGATGCTGGTCAAAACTTAGAATTGCTTTCACTTCTTTTTTCCCAGCTGAGTGCTTCCAGAAATAGATTATAATCCACAGTGAACTCTCAAATGCCTCTTTAAAAAAATTGACTACTACTTTATTCCAAAAAATTATGTGACCACTGTTATAAAATTTTGACTAAAAAGATGTATAAAAAACAAAATGCTGATAGTAAATGCTTGTGCCTTAAAGAATATGAAAAATAAAAATGCATTTCACACATACAACAGAGTTAAACCGAACTAGAATTGGAGTTGTTTCTGTCATCATTTAAGAAATAAATGAGAAAATTTTAATTACTGCTTATTAGAAAATCTCATCGCAAAATATTACTTACTTACAGTTCATTTAAAATACTCATAGCTGGAGGCAAACACAACTCTCATCCTAGTTCTTTGGACTTTAAAACTGAAAACATTTGAGAAGAAAACCCTGCTGGCTTTCTTCAAATGTCACAGCAGACTTCATTGCTTTCTATAATGAAACAAAAACCAACTCATTAGACAACCTGTAAAAGCAGCACTTATATGTACTTTCAGCAAAGTTTGTGTGGAACAATCCTTAAACAATTAGTTACATTTCTCTCTTGCATGGCATCTGCACACATGTACACACACATAAGTACATGATGTACACATATGGATGTACAAGGAATGAAAGCTACCTTTGTGTGAAAGTTCCTTTTTAGTGAACCCAAGTTTAATAAAATGTCAAGTGCAGTAGAATATTTGGAAAGGCCCATATATAAAAATCAAAGGGCCTTATTTTCTCAGGTGCTTTCACTGGCAAGAAAAAGAGCTCTTTCTTAATGTTCAGAGGTACAAAGGATTGAGTCAAGAAGAATTTAAATAATCTCCAGCTTTTGATATCATGGTGAAACATAACATTCTCCTAAAAATGTTGCTGAATATAATTACCAAAGATAAGACTAGACTCAGGATGAAAAGTTGTTCTGAATATGGATATTCTTACTTTCTAATGTGGAAATAAGAGAAGATTAAAATATTGTGAAATGTATGGGTTGGAATATCACTTCATCAGTGCATATTATTAGATTGAAGTTTGTGGAGAATACTTTGGTATTTGTGCCAACCTCAGACTCTTTAGTGAAGCACTTGGTTTTCTCATTTTATTATTGCATGGTTTTCAGGTTTTTCTCCTGGCTAATGATGGATGCTTCTTTCTGATATTTTTATATATTCCCTTCTACGTCTCCTCATCATTTCCCAGTCAGTTTAATCATTATCAGTTGCCATTGGGACTGTGGTAGTTCCTGATTATATCAAGAAAAGCCTTTCCTCTTTGCCTATTTAAGAGAATTATTTGAAATTTATAATCCATCATCAGCTGTCTAATTAGAATAGTTGATTTTCCCCACCTTATTCTTTCACCCCCGAAATCACCTGGTCTAATGTAGTCTACGAAACAAAGCATTCATCACTTTGAGCCCATGCTGGGCTCTCTCTGCAATGTCCTTCCAAAAATATTTCCTTTACTCAAAATGACTGATTGACTGCAGCTAAACACACCCATATGGCCTGCCCCAAATGTGTCTGACTTTAATAAATTGGCCAAATGAAACAATGACTGGAGTGAGTGTGGTTTTATTGAAAATTACAGCAGTAAAAAGAGAGAGATACAGGCAGGGAGTGTGTGCTTATGCATGGGTGGCCATGTTTCCACGGAGACACTTGTTTACCTCATTAATCCATTCTTTCCTTTCATAGTAATAGAGTTTTTCTATAGATCACTGAACTCTCAGGATGGAGACTATATTTCTGTTTTCCTTGCAGATGGATGTGGCACGTGACCAAGTTCTGGCTAATGAGATGTCTGAAACTTAAAGTGGGAGGGATGTATCATCTCCTTTTCCTTGCTCTATCCTGCTACCTGAAAAATGAATGTGGTGACAAGCCCTGGAAAACCACAAGGATGAGGACAGCACTGGAGAGATGGTGTAGCACATGATGAAATTGCCTAGGTATCTGAGAGCTGAGTAGAATTGCTCTCCTCTAACTTTTACATGGGAAGGAAATAAAACTCTATTTTGTTTGAGACTGTTATTTTAGGTCAATGTTATAAGTAGTTGTAGCCATGTGCTAATTCTTTCCACGAACAGCCGGTTTTCGCATGACAGCCTTCAGACATCTGAGAGTAACAGCATACACAGTTCTGATAACCCCATGCTGTTACAGCTCTCAGGAACTGACTTACACTTTGGCTAAACCATCTGGACCTTCAAGTTGAAAACTAAAATCACTGTTTCAGTGTTACCCAATGGATTATATTACTTGAGTACACAAAGAAAAAGGAGATGGAAATGGGCCTGAGAGAGCGTCTGAGTGCTGGACCAGAGTCAGTTCAGAGACATAATCACAGAATCACATGAGACATTTTGCCAAGTTTTACCAGGGACAAAAGCCAAGGTCTCTTGAACCTCAACCTAGTGCAGGGATCCTTCTCCTGAGGTTTCATCCTTCTTAAAGAACTATCAGAAACCAAATCTTAAGTATATGTACTGAGATATTTTTTCTAGCTTCTCCCTTTTCTTATTTTCTATTTAGCTGTGTTTCTCCTTGTCCGTTCTTTATTTACTAAACTTTCTATTGAATATCTTTTCTACTTAAAACTAGTCCCATGATTCAAAAGTGGCCCTTGCCTGGCCAACATGGTGAAATCCCGTCTCTACTAAAAAAACAAAAAATTAGCCGAGAGTGGTGACGGGCACCTGTAATCCCAGCTACTCGGGAGGCCGAGGCAGGAGAATTGCTTGAACCCGGGAGGCAGACGTTGCAGTGAGCTGTTATCATGTTGCCGCACTCCAGCCTGGGTGACAGAGCGAGACTCTGTCTCAAAACAAATAAAAGAAGGAAAAAGAAATAGTGAGACACAATTTATCAAATAATCACCTTGATTCTCCAGAAGAGATCATTCTCTTCCTTTGTTCAAGGAATTTGTTTTCCTAATGATAATAATTTAACCTGGCTCCCTGCCTGATCTGAACAGTTCACTATATACTCTGACCATTTTTTAAGTACATAGAAGATAGCCATATAGATTTATACTGTCAAATTCAGCATCCATTGTCTATTTGACAATTGTGAGGGTTGTTTTTTTTTTATTTTAATAGAATCATTTATATTATTTTGGTCCCTGGCTGTATTCCATATTCCCCTGTATTATCTGTCTGCAATTATTTTAAGACTTTACAAAACTATTTTCAAGTATGGCAAAACAGTTTTGAATTAAACTTACAGGCTTTTCTATCATACACTGCCTCAAATTCTGAGCCTAAAGAGCAAAACGCTGTTGGAAAAAAATTTATACGCCGAGTTAACATGGCCCATTTCCATTTCCAATTCTTCCCTAACCACATGGGAAAGCAGAATTTACTGTTATTCTCTTATTAAATATAATGTGGCCACAAGCTACATCTGTTCTTAAAATTGTTCATGTATTGCCTAAGACTTTTCCTCCATTATCTTTCTTCTTTCCCAACAGCAACAATCTCATAACTGCTTCAGAGATAAAAAGACCATCAGCTCAAAACACTCTCAAATTCTATTTAAAATGCCCTCCCTCATTTCTTTTTTCATCTGTCTACTCAAAGAGTATTTCTGTCATCTGTTAGATAGTTATTATTTAGGCACTTTAGGAAAAAAATAAGTATTTCTCAACCACAAATACAAAATAAAGGAGTCTCCTATCTATTTTCAAGGAGCTATAGTCTCTCAGGAGAAAGTCTTCATGTACACAAATCATTAATGTGGAATACAGGAAGTTCTGGGTGTCATCAAGAGACATATCATTAAAGCCACTAAAGAAGAGCAGAAACTTGAAAAGTTTCAGGAACTGCATGTGATCTGGGCCCAATGTAGTTACAATTTGAGAAAACAGACATGGGAGGAGAGAGATTTTCCAGAGGAAGGAAAGAAGTTGAACAAAGTAATGAAGGTAGAAAAGCATACAAAAATGTGCAGAGATGTCATAATTCGTACAGTTCTGGCTTCTCTAACGCAGTAGAAACCTGAAGGAGGAGAGTGACAGAAACAAATGTAAAAGACAAATTTCGGTCTGTAATATTGGGCTACATTGTATAGATTTTATTTATTTTGAAATGGTGAGCTATTGATGGTTTTCTAGTAAGTCAGAGGTATCCAGAAACATTAATCTGACAGATATCTAGAATGAATGGGAAGGGAAAAAAATTGAAATTAGAGATAGCGTGGCTATTCCCTATACTAACCTAAATAATAGGCAAAGGAAGCCTGAGAGAGGCATAGGAGCAGAATGGAGGAGATGGATGGATACAAGGAAATATAAAAAATCCAGGATTTGACAACTTCTTTGGATTGAGACAGAGAGAGACAGAGCATAGTTCCACTCTAAACCTGTTATTTTTTTAAATTGATTTCATGGATATCATTGATACTGATTTATGAACCTAAGTTATTCTTTTAAATTTATTTCACAGTGTTGATTTACACCCTATTCTAATTTCTAAATAAGAAGTTGCTGAAATTTCAGGAAAATAGTAAAAAGAAAGGCAATTCAAAAATAATACAGAATTCATTGAGCCAAGCCAGTGGCAAAGTCGTACTAAACATACATGATGAATAGTTCCCTTATTCAGTATAGAAGAATAACTCAGCAAAAGGGTGCTCTGTTCACAATATGAACAATGATAAAAAGAAGAAACATATACATCAGAGTCAATGAACCCTGTCTCAGTCTGCTTCCTGTTGCTTATAACAGAATACCCAAAACTGGGTAATTTATAAAGAAAATAAGTTTATTTCTTACAGTTATGGAGGCCGAGGATCCAAGGCTGAGGGACCACAACTGGTGAGGTTCTTCTTGCTGTTGGGATCTCTGCAGTATCCCAAAATAGCACAGGACATCACCTGGGAAGGAGGCTGAGCATGTCAGCTCTGGTCTAACTTCTACTTGTTAAAAAGCCACCAGCCCCACTCCCATAATAATCCATCAATCCATTAATCCATGAATCATCTCTTCAAGATCCCACATCTCAATTCTGCCACATCGGAGATTACATTTCAACATGAGTTTTAGAGGGCACAAACATTCAAACCACAGCAAACTCCAAGTAAACACTCAACATGTATGTGTCTTTTAGCCAAACTAAGAATGCCAAACTGATTCCACGCTGTAATCTGTACTCAGATTAACGCTGTACTCAGATACTAAATGCTACAATAAGTAAAACCAAGATAAAACTGACTGAAACATAGTAATAAAAACAGGAATTTTTT
>NW_016815913.1:2035631-2077913 GCF_001698545.2 Rhinopithecus bieti | reverse complement strand
CGGCTAGTTTTTTTGTATTTTTTAGTAGAGACGGGGTTTCACTGTGTTAGCCAGGATGGTCTCGATCTCCTGACCTCGTGATCCGCCCATCTCGGCCTCCCAAAGTGCTGGGATTACAGGCTTGAGCCACTGCGCCCGGCCTAAAACAGTAAATTATTTATTTAAAACAATGCAAGGTTAAGCATTCTATTTTTTTTTTTTTTTTTTTTTCTTTTGAGACAGAGTCTCACTCTGTCGCCCAGGCTGGAGTGCAGTGGTGCAATCTCGGCTCACTGCAACCTCTGCCTCCCAGATTCAAGCAATACTCCTGCCTCAGCCTCCCAAGTAGCTGGGATTATAGGCATGCGCCACCACACCCGGGTAATTTTCGTATTTTTAGTAGAGACAGGGTTCACCACGTTGACCGGGCTGACCTGTAATCCCAGCACTTTGGGAGGCCAAGGCAGGTGGATCACCTGAGGTCAGCATTCTGTTCTTTACAAACATGACACTTCTACGGTTTCTATTTTCTGTGTCTTTTATTTTCATTGTAAAAATGATATTGTAATTGTGTGTGCATCTGCCTGTTGACAATTAAAAGTTCACACTGAGCCCTGTTTCTATATGCAATATTTATATTTAAATGATTCCTCAATCTTGCTCTTAGCAACACTTTAAAGAATAGCAACATCCCAGACATTTACTGAGACATAGGCTGAGTGAACTTCACTGCAGAGTTCCTTCTGGAGGCAGTGCCGTATGACAGAATTTTCTGAATACAGTGATCTTCTTCAGTGCCAGGACTGACAAGGAAATGGAAGGTTTGTTCAGTATTTGGAAAGACTGAGAAATAGAGAAGGGAAATTTGGGGGTAAAACAGAGGTAGAGTGAGAAAAATGGACAATGTGCCAAAAAACTCAGAGCTCAGATTCTGACTTTATCTATTCTTTGTAAGATGTATCTTTGTACATAAGTATAAATTATTATAGATATGGAATGATAAAAGTTGGACATGAGAAGTGACTTTATAGTAACTCCATCATAAGTTTATTTCATGAACATGAAAGCTGTTGCTGGGCAGAGTGAAGTTTTCCATTTCTTCTCTCTGTATCCAGTCTTCTCGATCATATCAGCATTATTAAAATAAACGTTATTTCTAAAATGCAGCAGTCTATATTTTAACAGAAAATGTAAACAAGATTTAACTATGAGCTAATCCTCTGAGGTTAGATCAATCTCATCTTATTCCTTTATTTATTGTTGGTGTCTGTGTATCGCTAATGACTCCACAGCCAGCCTGTCCTCCGGCTTCTGTGCTTCTTCCATGGCTCACAGCTCCTCTGCTTTTCCTCTCTCGTGAGCACTGAGACCATGGCATCTAATCTGAGCCTGGGGATTTGGCAGCTCTTGAGCAGCACTTTGCCACAGATTATGAGTATGCAAACTGCTAATGGACTAGATTAAGGAATGGAAAAAGCTACAGGCCACACACCCCTAATGTTTCTCGTCAAAAGCCGGTATACAAAAATGGGGTATGATCACTCAAAAACATTAAAACTACAGTCATTTCATTAAAGCATTATGAATTAACAAAATGGATTAAGTGGAGAATTTCCTGTTAGAAGTAGAAAGGATTTATATAAGTACTGACACCTAAAATAGAAATAAATAGAAAACTTAGTTTAGATAAAAGAAAAACAACTTTTACAAAATGGTGTGTTCTGCACGCATCTATCTAAAATTAGGTGGAAATAACTTTTGGCTGTTTATCACGATCTAAAATGTCAAATGTATCCTTCTTAATTATTGAAATTCTGTTAAAATATTTGTGGAAATTATACGTTTTTGTATTATTTACAATTCAGGACATCATTAGGAATAGCATATTTATTGGGTAAAGACAACTGTGTCTGGTTATGATACTCTTTCCAAACTAGGTGATACCATGATACAAATTAGACATGACCTGTGGTTATTGTGAAATTCTTTGCTTTTCTCTCACTTTATTTCTATTTAAATAACTGTGAAAGGGTAAAATTAAAATGTGTAAACAGTTTATTCTAGAACACCTGCAGGAAATTTTTCTTAATGTTGGCTGCACTTTTTTTCATTTGCCCCATGAAATACAATAGTAATGTTAGATGAAATGCATATGTCTTCCCATTTTAAGCTTTTTGCCTGGAGGTATAATTAGATTTTCTTGCTTGAAATTCATACTATTATGTGAGTTCCTGTGGCGTGCACTGCTGTGAACAATCATCATTGAATGTCATCTACGATAGGCTAATCATGAGACTCATGCTTATATTATCAGAGTATTGTTTTCAATTGAAGTCACTGTCTTCTTTCCCTGATCTATAGAGTGAGAAAATACAATATCCTAGATGCTGATCATAGATTGTATTGGATAGGAGCATATTTTGTAAGTATTCATAAATACTCAACCAGTGTATTCCACAAGTATGAGTGGGAGACGACTCAGAAATGTTAAAAAAATTAAGTAATAAAAAGTGAGTGTGAATACATACATATGTATATAATATCCAGAAATTATCTATTATATTTAGATGAGAAAACAAAGATGGGATTTTTTTTTAATGTTTAAGATTTAAGATGATCCACCTTGTACAATAAAATCTGAGATACTTGAGTTCAAATACTGACTGCTCTACTTACTGGTTATGTAACTTAAGGTTCTTAATCTCTCTAAAACTTAATTTCTCTATCTGAAAAGAGCAATAAAAATATCTACTTCACAAGATTCCTGTTCAGTATTAAAACAGGGTGTTCCTCTCTCCATCCCATTGTTACTCTGACCAAGATGGCCTTAATGTTTCCCTTAGTTTGACTAAACTTTTAGACAGATTTCTTCCTGACTATTGGCCCCTGGCCTCCCTTTTCTTTAGGTGTTTACTTTAGCAAACTTGCAATGTATGAATTCTTTCTATGCCCTTTTGACATGTAATCTTCTCTAGCCACTTGCCAGTTTTACAAGCCAGGAATGTCTTCCTTAAGGACTGAAGGCCATCCTTTTGAAATATAATCATCAATAGTGATAACACCCTAGTCTCTGGAGTCTGACTTCAATAAGCAATAGTCAGCAAACACAGATAACCACATTGACAACCTCCCTCCTGATGTCATCCAGGACTTTTCCAGGAACCCACTTCAGTGCTGGAAAATTCTCTTGCCTTTTGTTTCTTTTATTATGGTTATTTTTATTTTAGTTTCAGGGTCACATATGCAGGTGTGTTATATAGGTAAACTCATGTCACAAGGGTTCGTTGTACAGATGATTTTGTGACCCAGGTACTAAGCCTAGTACTCAACTGTTCTTTTTTCTGCTCCTCTCCCTCCTCCCACCCTCTAGCCTCACGTAGGCCCCAGTGTCTGTTGTTCCCCTTTTTGTGTCCATGTGTTCTCATCATTTAGTTCCCACTTACAACTGAGAACACACAGTATTTGGTTTTCTGTTCCTATGTTAGTTTTCCTTTTGTTTCAATAGAGTTTTTAGTTCTCTCTATTGTAATAGTCTTGAATAAAGTCCTCCTGGCCTGGTTAACTAGTCTATTGCAATTTTTCTTTGACAAGTCTTCTAGAATTCTCCCTCTGTGGTTGGGGTGATATGACCCCTGACTAGAAGCTCAGTACTGATTGATTCAGGACCTAACAGGAATCCAATTTTGAATAAGATGTAGAGAAGTTAAGAAATTCTAGTTCAATAATTCAAGAGTCAGTAATAGGCTGACTTTAATCACACTATTTTAATAAGGGGGATTTTACTTGGCTTCCAGAATAACATCCCACTTTGTTTCCTTCATAGGCTATTGCTCTTGGCTTCTCTAAGCAAGATATCTTGCCCTACAACTTACCTATTACTCCATTACTCCAAGATCTTGCTATTTTCATCTTCTCATCCCACTGGAAGCTAATCCAAGTTCATGCATCCTACATTTGTTAGGTGAAAATTCCTACAGGGACCTTTCCTGTTTTTGCCTGATGCCAAGATCCTCAGCACACTTTTCTCCTTCCTGTCTACTTAGAAATATCAGACAGTCTGCTACCTGGGCTACTGAATAACTTACAATGTCAAATGTCATTGTCAAATGGATCTATTTGTCCCGTCAAACTGAGCTACTATTCCTCAGAGCTTGTTAGGTGCCTAAGCCTCTGCCCTATGTTTTGTTCTAGGCTACAGAATGTGCAAACTGTGCTTTAATATGTTGTGTTTCATTTTAAAAATCAGTTTAGGCATGTCATTTTAGAATGACTTGTATTTATGGCTTCATATTCATTTTAAGCGTATTATCTTTTATTCAATTTAAGCACATTGATTTAGAATGATGTTGTGTTTTATGATACCTGATAAGTATGCAGAGAATTCTTTGGAGGATAAAATGAAATTCCACAAAAAATTTTCCAAGTATTAAAAAAAATTCAATTTACAAAGAAAACAGCAAAGGCTGGAGGGATTACTAGAGAGGCCTCTGGGGTTCCCAGGAATCAAGCTACAGTATTGGACACAAATCTCCTCTTTCCATCTGGAGCATATACTGGGCATGGAGAAGAAACTCAATGACAACAATAAAAGAAATAAAATTTTCTATTTTCTTTCATTTTCTTCTTCAATTAGGTCTACCCCTAATGAAAGAGAGTATTCTTTTCACTAACTCCCAGGCTGCATAGACTTCTCAAGGAAAATCTTCCCCAAGGAATTATCTGTGAATGTGCTCTTGGGAACCAAAACCATTCCTTCTATTCTGCACAGAATGAGCACTACATTTATTGATTTACTTTTATAAACAATTTAGTCACAGTCACAACAGTGCCTTTTCTACAAAAAAAAAAAAGATGGGTTGTTGTAAATCATCACATTCTGCCTCTACTCATATCGGTAAGAATACATGTGCAAGATAAAAGTAGAAGTGAGTTTTTATTATTTGCAGAATTCATTAAAGAGAGACAATGCCTTGAACTCAAATGATATTCTGACATGTTGGCTATACCTGGCAAACGGGCTAAACCAGTGGTTCTCATTCAGTAATTCTGTCAACATTTGTAAATATCTGGAAACTATTTGGTTGTTGCAACTGCAGGGTGGGGGATAGGAGGCATAGTGGGAGAGGCGTGGAGAGGGGCACTGCTACTGCCACCTACGGGGTAGAGACCAGGGATGCTGCTAAATATCCTTTAATATTCAGAACGTACCCCTCAACAAGGAATTATCTGGTCCAAAACATCAATGGTGTTAAGGCTCAGAAACCCGGTGCTAGACAGATAGGTCCCATTGCATGAGAGTTGAGAAGCCTCTTGAAATAATACGCTCCAAGGTAAGAAGGAACCAGACGGAGCAGGGTTAATTTTAAGTACAGCATAACTGCTGTGTTTGTTTCCAAAAGAGTCTCTTTCTTTACTGGAATCATCTTTGGCTTCTGGAGATAGCAGGAACTGGAAGTAACACTGCTAAAATCGCTCATTTGAAAAATCAATAGGTCAACATGATATTGAAACCTCTTCTCCAACAATATGTACCAAAGAAAAGGGAATGAGGTGACCATTCACATGTCTCGACAATAAAAATCGCAGTGCTTAGGAAACTTGCAGTTCTCCAAGGTAGAACAGTCTCATTCCTCCCAGATCCTTCCTCTTGCAACTAAAATCCCTGGACAAACACAAACAAGCTTAGGAAGACCCTGAAAGGTAGGCAAATAATGATTGACCATCTAGGTGAGAGGTGAAGCCAGCCAGGCTTCTGGGTCCAGTGGGGACTTGGAGAACTTTTCTGTCTAGCTAACTCTTTGTAAACTCACCAGTCAGCACTCTGTAAAAACGCACCAATCAGCGCTCTGTGTCTAGCTAAAGGTTTGTAAACACATGAATCAGTACTCTGTAAAAACGGACCAATCAGCACTCTGTAAAATGGACCAAATCAGGGCCCTGTAAAATGGACCAATCAGCAGGAGGTGGGCAGGGCCAAATAAGGGAATAAAAGCTGGCCACCCGAGCCAGTAGTGGCAACCCTATGTGGAGGCTTTGTTCTTTCGGTCTTCACTATAAATCTTGCTGCTGCTTACTTTTTGCATCTACACTACGTTTATGGGCTGTAACACCGCGAGGGTCTGTGGCTTCACTCCTGAAGTGAGCGAGACCACCACCCCACTGGGAGGAAAAAACAACTCTGGATGTGCCACCTTTAAGAGCTGTAACACTCACTGCAAAGGTCTGTGGCTTCACTCCTGAAGTCAGCAAGACCATGAACCCACCCAAAGGAAGAAACTCTGGACACATCTGAACATCTGAAGGAACAAACTCCAGACACACCATCTTTAAGCACTGCAGCACTCACCGCGAGGGTCTGTGGCTTCATTCTTGAAGTCAGTGAGACCAAGAACCCACCAGAAGGAAGCAATTCCAGACACATAGGGACCCCAGTACTTGAGGGTCAAGTTTTCTGGGTTTCTTGCAGCCTCCCGTGCATCTTGGAAGAGGTGCTATAGCAGCTTCCAAACAAGAACTGGCAACAGACTGACCAAATAATCCCCAAGAAAACCTGTTTCTGCTAGCCAAGGAACTGGGAAACAGGAAGCCTAACAGCAGAAAACCTTGTAGGCAATACCTTCCCTACTCTAGCCACACACGGCAATGAGAAAACCGCCTTCTCCCACTCACCTGTCACAGGTTCAGCAGGCCCAGTAGGGAGCTGATTTTCCATTCCATGCCCCAGCCTTGCGGAAAATGGAATTCTCACCGAAGCAAGGAGCAAATCTCCCATTCCACCCCTTCCCCTCCTGGAGAAGCAGGAATTTCCTGACTTCCCTTCCAGGTATTGTTGGCACAGCCAGCCAGGCAGCTATCCTTTCATCCTCACCAGGCAGAAACAAGTGATGTTCCAATTCCCCTCCTGGGACAGTGTCAGAGGGATGGAATGAGAGGTTGCTTTTTCACCCCCCATTCAGTAAAAGCATGTGCTACTCTGATTGCGGTCTCCACATTTGTATTCTCTCCTTTTTCCGCTGTGGCCCTTTCTTCTGATTTTGTGTGTGTGTGTGTGTGTGTGTACTCTTCACTTATTTTTCAATATATTTATATTCTTATAAATGCATTTGAAGTAATATATTTCTAAGTACTTTTTATGGTGCATTCCATATATATTTTATAATTTCCTATTCTACTGAAGGGTTATTTACTATTTTGTTTTCTTTCTAGACATAGGAGTTTGTTGAGGTTTTAAAAGATATATTTTGTTACTGACTTCAATTTTATTTCACTGAGATCAGAAAACATGGTCTATTTGGTGCTGATTCCTTACTACATTGAAGATTTTTTTTAAAAGCCTAACACAAGGCCAATTTTCATTCATTGCAATTCCTTATTTGCAATTCTAAAACTCGAAAAGCTCCAAATTAAGGTTTTTGTAACTCATTTGGTGCTTGTAACTCATTTGGTGCAGAAATCTAACCTGTGTGGATTTAGTGATAAAAACCTATATTGAACTGATGCAGTTATTTCGTGTCTTTATTTCCTATTTCTTTAGCTGTAGAAATATTAATATTTGATTATGAAGTCCTATGCTATATCTCATCAGGGGTGCTGTTTATATATAATGTATGAATTATATTAATTTTATATCACAAAAATTTAAATTTTGAAATTCATCTGGTCTTGTGGATTTGAGATAAAAGACTATGCCCTGAATATATATTAGTTAGAGTTTGTTGATAATATTTAAACATTTCATAGTTTTGCTTTTATTTTAAAATTTTTATTTATTATTTTCTGAGAAGAGCATGTCAAAACTCTTCACATCCATTCTTGATTTATCCATTTCTCCCTATATTGCTGTCAGTTATTACATTATGTATTTAAAAGTATAACATTTGGTGCATATATGTTCAGTTTTTGTCATGGTTGTCTATTAATGCATATATTAATCAGGGTTCTCCAGAGGGATAGAATCAGTAGGAGATTTTTTACATACATACATACATATACACACACACACACACACACACGTATCTATATCTCTCTCTATATATGAAGGCCTGCATTCCCTGGCAAGCCGCTGGTGCAAGTCTCAGAGGCCAAAGGCCACAGAACCTGGAGTCTGATGTCCAAGGGCAGGAGAAGTGGAAACAAGCATCCAACACAGGAAGAAGAAAAGAGCCAAAAGCCTCAGCACAACAAAGTTAACCCTTCTTCATCTGCCTGCCTTGTTCTAGCTGCACTGGCAGCCAACTGGATGGTGTCCACCCACACTGAGGGTAGATCTTCTTTTCCCAGTCCACTAACTCAAATGTCAATCTCCTCTGGCAACATCCTCACAGACACACCCAGAAACAATACCTTACCAGTCATCTAGGCATTCCTCAATCCAATCAAATAGACACCTAACATTAACCATCACAATGCATTAGAAACTACCACATACTTATTGACTTAAAACAATACATATTTATTAGGTGGGTCAGGAATCCAGGCATAACTTAGTCAGGTTCTCTACTCAGGATCTCACAAGACTATTGAAATGAAGACGATGGTCAGGCCACATTCTCATTTGGAGATTTGACTAGAGAACAATCTGCTTCCAAGATACCTCAGGACCTTGGTGAATTTCATTTTCTTATGACTATAGAATTCAGCTCAAACTGTTTCTTCAAAGCTAGCAAAGGAAAGACACAGAGACTGACAGAGAAAGAGAGAGGCTGCTGGTTGGAACCTCTGTATTCATGGGAGGTAGGAGACTTCTTTGGATGGGTTAATCTCTTTGGTCAGATGTACCCAGAATGATCTCCCTTTTGATTAAAGTCAACTTATTATGGGCCTTAATTGCACCTGCACAATCCCTTAATCTTTGTCATATTCCATTAATTAGAAAGAAATTACAGGGCCTGACAACACTAAAGAAGAAGGGATTTTACAAGAGTGGGGTCACTGGGGGGATTATCTTAAAATTCTACCTATCCCAACTTTGATATATTATCTTATTTTATTGTGCCTTTGACAAAAGTATAACATTCTTTTCTGCCTCATATGATACTTTCTTCTGTAAAATCTACTTTTCTGGGTTTTGTAAAATGATAGCTTGCTATCCTGGATGCATTTGGGGTATTAATTTGGTAGTAAGTAAGTACATCTTTTTTATTATTTTTGACTTTCAGTATCCTGTTACCTTATTTTAAAAAATACAACATTGTATTTCTGGAACTGTTTTAAAAACCAAATCATTAGATTTAACACTTTTACTGAGGGCCATTTTGCTATGATAAGATTTATTTTGCCAAACTGTTTTCTATTTTCTATATCTTAAGATATTTGTTAAATTCCATATTTGAAAATTTTGTATTCTACTTATAATCTTCTGATCTCTCATATACATTCATTAAGGACCACATTTAAGGTTGTTTTCAATTTATTGATTTATCAATATCTATGTATTACTCCTGAACCACATAAATACCATAGCATGATCTCACTCACATCTATTTCTGTTCCTCTCTCCCTCATCTCACACCACATTGGTATCATCAAAATTTCTCATTTTGTAGTGATTTAGATATTTCCTCCCCTTCTTTGTTTTTTTCTATGATTTTAATTCATATAATAGCAAATGTTTAATGTTATGTCTTACTTTCCATAACTTGTTAATTTCTCCTGGATTTATACCTCTTCTTCCTAGTGTATTTCTTTTGAAAGTACTTTCAAGTTGGGGTGAGGAGGGGACAAGAAAGTAGAGGATTTTGTGGGAAACTGTCTGAATTTCTATTTCTTTTCAAGACTCATAATTTTACTATAATATGTTCTTGCTTATCCTTATTGATACTCAAGCTTAGAACTATGCATTCTTTTATTTTAGATACTTTCTGTATTATATTCCAAAATATTTTAACAAGCATTTTTGTCATTTCGGAAAACTATTATATTTTTTATCTTATTATTTATTCATCTTAACATTTTCCTCATACTTCCCACCTTTGTACAGCCCTCTAATGCCTTCAATTCCTTGATTTTATTTACCAGCCTACATATTCATTTTTTAATGATACGCATTTTGCCATTTAACCTTCGAAGTTTTTCATTTAAGGTATTTTATCTTTCATACCCAATGTCTCCAATTTGTTGTTCTTCATTATTAACTTTTTCTGCTCCATATCTCTAATATTGTTCTTGTCATTAAGGGTATTTTTGTTGCTTATTAAACTTTTTTTTTTTTTTTTTAACTTTCTAGACCATTACATTTGTTCCCTCTGGGAACATTTCATTTTCTTCTTTGTTTTTCATAATGATTGCTCTTTCATATGTCTTATTACTTTACCTTAAATGGTATTTTGGCTGCAATATGCTCCTGGCATTATCAGTGAAATCCTGAGCTTGTTCTTCAGGGAGGTTTATGGGAAATGGGCACAGATAGACTCTAGCATTCCCATGAATACATGCTTCAATCGAATAGGGTGTGTGCCTACTCTATTTGTCTCCTGCACTGTTTGAAGAATGCTTTTTCAGTACTCCAGTTTTGTCTTCAGTTAGTGCAATTACTGGCTAGTTGAAAACAGTTCCATTAGCTTCATTCATTCCACATCTATCTGCCTGGTAAATTTGTGAATATTAAATTGCCATGCCTTGGCCAACCAGACCCTTTCTTCTATTGAAAGAGAGCTCTTAGAGAGAGTAAGTACTCTCTCCTGCTCTTTGATGGCTAGGCTGCCTGTTCCAGGTGGGTATGTATACCTGTCCAGGTCCTCTGAGAAGATTCCAAGTGTAAGAAATCTACTGATGGAAAAGACTGTGGGATGAAATAAAGGGGAAGTAACAGGGGCCAGGAGAGCTAGCAGACCATTATGTTCTGACATTGTGCAGAAGAGAGGAAAAGAAGGAAGGCTGGATAAGAAGAAAACTGCAGTGAAGTTCTACAGATATTTTGGCCAGGCTAAAGGGGAGTCTTTGAGCCAAAGTCAGAAGAGCACCCTGTCTATCAGGAACAGGTCTTCCTTACTATCCCTGCCATGCAGTTATTGGCTGGGAGGAGCCCAGAGGAAAATAGATAGAGTACTTAAGGAATATGAATATCATGAAAAGCAAGAAAGGAGAGATTTACAAGAACAACTAATGAAACCTATCTATGTATCAAGTACAGTAATACGTGTATTAAGCACAAAATGCAAAATCCACAGTCAACTATAAAGCTGATTGTCCAGGAACCAAGAAAAGTTTTTAATCTATAAAGTTTAGTTTTAAATTAAATAAAATTTCTAAGACAGTAGGGATATGTAAAGCACTTAATTATAATTAAAACATTTGTTTAGAGCCTATTATATATAAGGCATTGCTATGGAAAATAAATAATTCTGTGTAAATACACAGTAGTTTACAATTTATAAACCACTGCCCCTGCCTCCTAGTAGTTAATTATATTACCAGAGCAATTTGAAAGGACAACTAGCATCAGAAATATTTTTTGTTACTAACAGTGTTGCTATATCAATTTATCATTATAAGATTATTAATTAATTTTTAGCATTATTACTATAATTTATTTATTGTTTTATTTTCTGCACAGTCTTAGCAAAAAAGCGAATATTAGCTATGAACATTTGAATTCCATATGGACTTTGTCTTTCATGTTTCACTGAGCAGCAGCTACTCAATTGGGTCTTCCTTTTCTCCATCTTTCATATACACATACATGCTCACACATGCAGCTTCAGCCCAAGGTTAAAGGATTTGAATACGTCATCTGCTTTTATCATTTATTTTTTCTTTAACAAGTATCATAAACAGCAATTTTACTTAGACTAACAGCATATTCAGCTTGTTATATTTTAGAGCATGGATTATCTTTGGATGCTGCCCAGATATAACCTAATTCGAATGCGATAAAATATAGTAGTTCCTTCTTAAAGGTTTCCAGACTATATTTCATTTCAAAGAATTCTATCTGTTGTTCTATTGTTATATTTCTTATAAGGAGAGAGCTGATATGACACAGAACCTACTCCTCCCTAAATGCTAGGATTTGTAGGTAATATGATATATAAAATAGAAAAAAAAAATCCAAAGTTATGATAATATCTTTCAAGGCTCCATACAATCTAGTTCCTATTCAGAACTTCCAAATCATGAGTAAAAACTTGGAATAGAAAAATGATAGTGTTTGTTCTGGGAGAAGGCTACAAAAGGGGTGTGAAATGACTAAAGGACAAATTGGATCCATAAGAGTCTTGAAAAGAAACTGGAAAACAAGATGCCACAAATGAGCTTGAAAGCAGCGTCCAAAGTAGATAAAGTTATTTTAAGAGTCTTTACAGGCTCTTAAAGAATCTATAGAGATAACACAATCCAAGTATGAACTATAGAAAACACATGGCAAGGAACATCAGTGGTTATGACTGATGGTGATGGCAAGAAATTTGAAGGGGAACTGATAATCCATGTATGGGATGGCTTGGGTTCAGATAAATCTAGTCACCACAGTATTAAAAAAATTCAGACTGAGATAAGTTTGAGAAACCACAAGATAAAATATCCACCAAAACTACTTGCAAACTAGCAGTTTTCTGAAGTTCCATGTAGTATGCTATTATTAATTCATGGCTGATCACACACAGCTGCTCTATATTCTTTATTAAGCATCAGTTTGCTTTCGGCCATTTACTTTGTTTTCAACATTTGCATGATATATTTTACAATTCCATGTCCCCGTCATAAGATGTTTCTCAAGAAAAGTAAAAGAGAATTTTTAAAAAGCATGATGCAAAGTGCAACAAGAACTACTAGATGCCTCCATGATTTTCCTTCAAAATATACACATACATAAACATTTAACTATAAAAGTGACAAGATTTGAGTTGGTTATTTGAAAATATAAACAAAATTGACAAGCCCCTAACTAGCCTAAGTAAGAAAAGAGGAAAGAACCTTCAAAAAATAAAGCCAGAAATGAAAGAAGAGACGTTAAAATTGATGCCACATATATAAACAGAATCATAAGAGACTATTATAAACAATCACACACCAACAACCTAGATAACATAGAAGAAATAGACAAGTTCCTAAAAGTGTGCAGCCTACAAAGACTGAATCATTAAGAAACAGAAAATCTAAACAAACCTATAAGTAGTAAGGATATTGAATCAGTAATAAACAGAATTCCATCAAAGAAAAGCCCAGACCTGATGCTTTCACTGAAGAATTCTACCAAACATTTAAAGAAGAATTAGCACTAATGCTTCTCAAACTCTTCAAGCAATTAAACAGGGGGAAGCACTTTCAAACTCATTTTGTGAGTATATCACCCTGATATTAAACCAGACAAATATATTACAAGAAAAGATAACTATAGATCAATATCTCTACTGAATAGTGATGCAGTAATACTCAACAAAATACTAGCAAACCAAATTCAATGGCACATAAAAAGGATGACTACAAGATGATCAGGTGAGACTTATTCCTGGCACGCAAAGATGGTACAACATAAGAAAATCAAGTCAATGTAATACACCATGTTAACAGATTGAAGGACAAAAGCTACCTGATCATCTCAATACATACAGAAAAATAATTCGACAAAATTCAACAGCCTTTCATGATTTAAAAAAAAAAACACTTAATAAACTAGAAATAGAAGAAAATGTTCTCAGTATAACAAAGGGCCACATGTGAAAACTAACCTAATACGCAGTGGTAGAAATGGAAAGCTTTTTCTCTAAGTTTGGAAACAAAGCAAGGTTGTCCACTTTTACCACTTCTATTCAACATAGTGATGGAAATCCTAGCCAAAGAAATTAAACAAGAAAAAGAAATAAAATGCATTCAAATTGAAAAGCAGGAAGCAAAATTATCTCTGCTTTCAGAAAATATGATGCTACATGTAGAAAGTCCTGAAGACTACACACACACAAACACACACACACAAGCATGAAATGTTAGAACTAATAAACAATTCTGCAAGATACAAAAATGAGTTGTGTTTATACAAACTAACAATGAGCAATCCAAAAAAGTTTTTTTTAGAAAATCTCATTTAAAATAGCATCATAAATAATAAAATTCTTAGCAATAAACATAACCAAAAAGGTAAAAGGCGTATATCCTGAAAACTACAAAACATTATTGAAAGAAATTTAAAACACACATAAATGGAAAGGCATCTCTTGCTATAGTGTGGATGTCTGTACACCTAAGCTTCATGTTGAAGTTTGATCCCCAATATTGGAGGTGGGGACTAATGGGAAATGTTAGGGTCATGGTGGTGTATGCATCATAAATGTCTTGGTGCCATTTTCACAGTAATGAGTGAGTTCTCATGCTATTACTTCCCAGGAGAGCTGTTTGTCAAAAAGAGCCTGACACCTCCCCATCTCACTGTTGCCTCCACTTTTACCAGGAGATATCTGTACATGCTGGCTTTCCTTTGCCATCTGCCATGAGTGGAAGCAGCCTGAAGCCTTCACCAGAAGCCCAGTCTTCCAGTCAACAGAATCATGAGACAAATAAAACTTTCATTTATAAGCTACTCAGCCTCAGATATTCCTTTACAGCAACACTAAACAAACTAAGACATCTGTGTTTATTGATTGGAAGACTTAATATTGTTAAAATGTTTATTCTACCCAAAGCAATCTACAAATTCAATATAATTTCTATCAAAATCTCAATTTTTTTTACAGAAATAGAAAAAATTCTAAAAATTACACAAAGGACCCCCCAAAAGTAAAAACACTCTTAAGAAAGAAAAAACAAAGTCGGAAGCCTCACATTTCCTGACTTGAAAGCATATTACAAAGCTGCAGTAATCAAAACAATATGATACTGGCATAAGACAGACATATAGACCAATGGAACAGAATAGAGAGCCCAGATATAAACTCATATACATGGTCAAATGATCTTAAACAAGTATACCAAGGCTAAAGGGGAAAGGGTACACTTTTCAACAAATAGTGTTGGGAAAACTGGATATCCACATGCAGATGAATAAAATTGGGTCCTACTTCATAGTATATAACTCAAAAATTAACTCAAAATGTATTAAAGAACCAATAATAAAATCTACAACTTTAAAACTCTTAGAAGAAAATATAGGGGAAAGCTTCAAGACATTGGTTTTGGCAATAATTTTCTGACTATAACATAAAAGCACAAGAAAGAAATGCAAAACAGACAGGTAAAGTTGCATCAAACTAAAAGCTTGTGTACAGCAAAGGAAACCATCCATAAAGTAAAAACACAACCTATGGAATGAGAGAAAATATTTGCAAACCATATATCTGATAAAAAGTTAGTATACAGAATATACAAAGAACTACAACTCAACAACAACAACAAACAAAAACTTGATTAGAAGTGATCAAAGAACTTGGATAGACATTTCTCCAAGGATGATTATGCAAATCACCAATGAAGAATATTAGAAGATGCTCAATCTCACTAATCATCAGGGAAATGTACATGAAAATGACAGTGAGATACTACCTAATACCCCTTAGGATGGCCGCTATACAAAAAGCAGAAAATCAAAAGTGGTGGTAAGGATTTAGCAAAATTGGAACTCTTGTGTACTGTTAGTGGGAATATAAAATGGTGCAGCTGCTATGAAAAACATTATGGAGGTTTCTCAAAAAATTGAAAGTGTAATTAACATATGATAGAGTACTTTATCTTCTTAATATTTATCCAAATGAATTGAAAACAGAATCTCAAATTGATATTAGCACACCTAAGTTCAGGGAAGCATTATTCACAATAGCCAAGAAGTAGAAGCAATGTAAATGTCTATTAATGGATGAATGGATAAAGAAAATTTGCTCATATATACAGTAAAATGCTATTCAGTCATGCAAAGAAGAAAACCCTGTCATATTACTACAGCATGGATGAACCACCAGTCTATTAGGATGAGTGAAATAAGGCACTTACAAATAGGTAAATGCTGCATGATTCTACTTATATAAGATATCTAAGTGGTCAAACTCTTAAAAACAGAAACTAGAATGGTAGTTACCAGGGACTGGGAGGCAGGGGAAAAAGAGAGTTATTGCTCAGTGGAAATAAGTTACAGCCCTGCAAGATGAAAAAGTTCTAGAGATCTGCTGCAAATCCATGGGTATATAGTTAACACTACTATACTGTATACTTAAAAAGTAGTTAACATGGTGCATTTTAAGTTATGTGATTCTTTTTAACACAATACAAAGTAGCTGCAATTTGAAGGCTCCAGCTGGGCATGTTTTGCATAATTGGATCATCAAAGATAATAAAGATAATAGATAGTAAATAACACAGGGAGGCCATAAATCAATAGGAATAGTTGAAAGAGAGAGAAATTCTACTTTGCAGCATAATATCAGCTAATAAATGTAGAAAGAATGATAGGGTTTTTTTAAAATGAAATTTTATAACTTCCAATGTAATAATTGATTCAGCAAGCATGCCAAACTGTTGAGTTAAAGGTTGCTGAAGGCAGAATGTTTCCATGGACCCAAGGTACTACCCCATAAATTACTTACAATTAGAAAGAAGAGAATGTACTTTTACGATGAAGAGATCTGGCATTCAACAACTTAACCAAGTAACAGTTAGACATCTGGTCATTATGTTATACAATAAAAATTATATAACATCACCTACAATTTTTGCCAAAAATGTGTAACCTTATCTAATCATGTGGAAGCAATAAAGAATGAGACATTCTACATGATAACTAGCCTGAACTCCTCAAAAAGTCAATGATAGAGAAAATTCAGAGGGCAGGAGACTGTTCTGGGTGAAAAGATACTACAGAGATACAACTGTCAAATGCAAGATATAAATTTTGATTGAATCCTGGAATTCAAAAAATAACCAGCTATGAAATACATTTTTAGGATCATTGGAGAAATTTGAATATGATATGTGTAGAATTTTATATTACCAAATTGTTGTTAATTTTCTTACGTGTAGGACAATTTATTCTTAGAAGTTAGATGCTAAAATATTTGGGAGTGAGATGTCATGATGTTTGCAGAATATCATTACTTTCAAATGGCTTAGCAAATAATGTGTGTGCATTGAGAAGGAGAAGCAAATGTTTCACAAGCATAAAAACTAGTGACTCTACATGAAGGGTATACAGGTGCTCATTTTTTTTTATTTTCAAAATGAAAACTTGGGGAAAATAATGAAACACAGACTTATAGTACAGTCGTTTTGGGGAAATAGAAGAGCAAATTTGTACGTGAGCAAATTTCCCAAATATCCCCTTTATCCCCTGCTCATTCACCCAATTTCCACTTCCTATTGCAGTTACCACTTTATCCTACTCATTCTCCCTCTATCTCTCCTCCTTCTTTCACTGTTTCCAAAAAGCACTCACTGTGTGTGTGTGTGTCTGTGTGTGTATTTAGGGGTGTCTGTGTGTGCACACACACACAGACACACATGGAGAGACACCCCTAAATACACATTCATTGCAAAATTAATCCAGATTACGCACTGCCCTATACAAAATGAAAGCTAGATAATTTGTCAAACAGCTACATTATAACATGGCGCTGCATATTTATTTGAAAAGTGTTAGACTGGCAAGGTGAACAAAATGCTAAATTCGTCCTTAGCAATGAAGATTACAGCACGAATCCACTGGCAAGACAACGTTCCTGACCAGGCACGGTGGCTCATGCCTGTAATCTCAACATTCTGGTAGGGTGCAGTGGGTGGATTGCCTAAGCCCACAAGTTCAAGACTAGCCTGGGTAACATGGTAAAACTCATCTCTACAAAAAAATACAACTTAGCTGTGTGTGATGGTGCATGCCTGTAGTCCCAGCTACTTGGGAGGCTGAGGTAGGGGAATCGCTGGAGCCCAGGAGGTTGAGGCTGCAATGAGTTTTGATCATACCACTGCACTCCAGCCTGGGTAACGGTGAGACCCTGTCTCAAAAAAAAAAAAAAAAAAAAAAAAGGTTTCTGCTTTCTCATACACAGCCCTGAACTTATAGGCCACTTTAATGAAGAATCTGTGAGAAGTACCTGAAAGGCAGGTGGTGGGAGGTTGAGATGCTTAACTTTCAAACACTGCCAAGCCTCTGACCATCTGAACTAGAAAAGGATATAGTTTAAAATTTGCCCCAGTGGCAAAGCAAAGAACTGAATAAAGAACATAAGAGACTCAAGGGAATGTCAAATGTGTAAAGTTAAACTCCAGGAAGTACAGACGTTGTACTAGTCACCTCCATGCCAAAAAATCAGAAATTGCTATATGCTCAGGCAAGTCTCTTTCCCCCATAGGCCTTCAATGCTGTCTAGATTGGAAAGGAGAAAAGCAAGCTTGCTGTGGGCAGAACACAATCATTAGGAAGCAATATGTGATCTAAAGATGCTTGATTAAGAAAAAACTAGACCTTGGACTCAAACCTCTAAAGAGTTTACTATAAGCTTAGCTTGATATGCCGTTTCCTCCAAAAAATAGTCAATATTGCTAGTGCAGAAAACATGAAGTTTTAGATGTGAATTGTTTTTATTGACTTTGAGATACCCATATTTATAGGCATGGCACCCAGAGGGTCACACAGAGAGTTAGTAACTATTTTCTGCCGGGTGCGGTGGCTCACGCCTGTAATCCCAGCACTTTGGGAGGCCGAGGTGGGTGGATCACGTGAGGTCAGGAGTTCGAGACCAGCCTGAACTCTACTAAAAGTACAAAAAAAAATTAGCCAGGCATGGTGCCGCATGCCTGTAATTCCAGCTACTTGGGAGGCTGAGGCAGGAGAATCGCTTGAACCTGGGAGGCAGAGGTTACGGTGAGCCGAGATTGTGCCAATGCACTCCAGCGTATGCAACAAAAGCAAAACTCCGTCTCAAAAAAAAAAAAAAGAAAAGAAAAAGAAACTATTTTCTTTTCTGTCCTTGTTAACTTTCTTTCACTATGTGTGAGGCAAGGTTAGATTTCTTTTAAAGCTACCTCACTCATCTAGGGAAAGAATGGGTGATGAATAAAAATTTTCCTTCAATAAGCCCAAATCTGCTGATTTCACGAGCCAAAGCCTTCATGTGAAGTATAAAGCATTCAAACCTATGGGCGTATCCTTACATCTCTGGTACAAACATTTCTAAAAAGTTATTAAAATGATGCAATGCAAAAGGTATGTCCAAAAGGAGTAAACCCTAGCTGATTTATAGACTATTATTTCCCCACATTTGGAGTGTTTCTGTCATCATGTTTGTCTGTTCATTCTGTTCTGAAGTTGCATCTGTGTGGTTGAAGCAACATATATAGAGCAGGTAATTTGGTTGTGACACCACCAGCATATGGCAGTGGAATAAAGTAGCAATCATTTTAAGCAGATAGAATATAACAGGTATCTCCCATACACACATAAACGACCACACTAAAACCAGTGAAAATAAGACAGAAAAATAGAACTGTGAAAAATGAAATGATCACCAATTTGCTCTAACTAGAACTCAATGACTGCTAACATACTGATTACTGGAAATTTCTCATTATCGAAAACAAAATGAAATGTTCCCAAGAAAAAAACCTGAGGCTTTTTCCCTGTTAATAATTAGAATTATGATAGACAAAATAACTAGCAAGTGGTTGGTTCTATTCTGCAGAAAGAAAAACTTGATTCTCAAGGTTCCTTCCAATAATATGTTTATTTTAATGAAGAGTTTATAAAACAAAATTCTGTGGCGAACTGCAATAATTAGGTAATGTGTCCACCCAAAATTATTCCAACTCTCCAACTTATTTACAGAAATAATTGAGACAAATTACTCTTTAAGTAAAAGTCACTGTGCTTTTGAAGATCCAAAAGACGTAATTTTGTAGCATAAAACTCAGCATGCTACTTTGAAGTCATGTTTCTTAAGATGTCTCTAAAGCAGCAATTAGCAAAATGTGTTTGAGGAAATGCAAAAACATTACACATTATCATAAAGGTGTTAAAATTGTCCAAATTTTTAAATAATGTACACTTAAAACATATTCATGACATCAAGTGCTTTGTGATCAGCATTTACTACATCAAATGACAATAAAAATGTGAAAGAATGGAGGGTATTGCACTAGAGCTGCATATACAAAGAATGAAACTCTCAAAAGATGTTACAATAAAATCGTGTTTTTTCACATATGGGAGGGATTCTGGGTTCTCAGCTGCAGGTCTCCTGAGAGACCATGTTTTACGGTGTGTTACAGAGTTCCAGGAGCTGCTTGGCCATAAAACCCTTCTCTGCAGATCCTCTCCAGAGACTAGTGTTCCGAAGGTTCACACTTTGGAAACTTATTTCCTGGAAAACAGTAGGCTTATAATGGTAGGTGAAATCTTGGATGAGGATAAGATGGTGTATTAGTTTGCTAGGCTGCCATAACAAAGTACTACAAATTGAATGCCTTAAACAATAGAAATGTGTTGGCTTACAATTCCAGAGCCCAGAAGTCTGAGGTCAAGGTGTCAAGGTGTGTGCAGGGCCATGCTTTCTCCGAAGGTGCTAGGGATCTGTCCCAGGCCTCCCTCCTAGGTTCTGAGAGCCTTTTGGTTGATGGCTACACAACTCCAACCTTCCCATGGAGTTCTCTCTACATGCTTTTGTCTCTGTCCACATTTTCCCTTTTTTATAAAAACACCAGTCCTATTGGATTAGGAGCCCATCCTACTCAAATATGACCTCATTTTAACTAATTGCATCTGCAACAATCCTATTTCCAAATGAGGTCACATTCTGAGACACTGAAGGCTAGGACTCCAACACATGAATTTTGAGAGATCACAATTCAACCAGTAACAGATGGAATAACTCCAAGCTGTGTAGAAAAAGCAGTGAGTCTCTCTCAGCTTCGACATGACAGTGTTTGGGTGTGTGAATAAAGTTGGAAGGTGTGTCACAGGTAATGTTCCTAACAATAGCTAGAATACCTAGGTTTGCAAATAATTTAACTTTTTACATTAGAATAGACATAAGGCTATCCCTATGACAATGTTATTTTCACTTGTTTACACTTCTGATATTCTTATTAGAGAGGCAGTGAATGGAAACAGTGTTCACTTATGCATCAAGAATGGCACAAACCTAGCAACCCAGACTCCTGGGGACAGGTTTTGCACAAAATACCACTGGTCATGTATGCATAGTATGAAAAAGATTGAGCACTGCTAGCAAAGATAAGGCCCAGTTCCTAAGTTTAGAATGCAAAGTTCCCCTAGGTCTAGCCCATTCCTACCTCTCTCCAAGCCTCCATCCCTGACACTCCTTGACTGAAATTTATATTCTGCTAACATAAACTGTAGTGCTTCCCACCTACACATGCTGTTTCTCAACTTCATGCCTTTACACATGTGATTTTCCTGCATAAAGTAACCTCCTGTTCCTTCTAAATGACTCCTGCTCATTCATCCATTAAATTCAGTTCAGGGTCATGTCTTCTACGAACACTGCCCAGATGACTTTAACCGGTTCTCCACTGGTGTTTTCATAACTTCTTATCTATGCATCTGTTATTGCGCTTACAATAGTCTTTGGAACATTCTGTTTACATCTGCTGTCCTAGAACCGGAGTTGCATGAGGGCAGAGACTATGTCTTATTTGTCTTTCTACCTCCAACTTGTAATAAAAAGCCTAACCAAGTAGGTATTAGGTGAACAACATAAAATCAAGCTGAAGGAGAACAGGATTTCAGACTGATATTGCTAAGTAATAGACATTCATTAAAATCATGCTTTATTCAGCATCTTTATTTTAATGAAATATAGTTGATCCTCATTACATGCCGATCCATTTTTCGGAATGAACCTATTTATTGGAGTTTATTTGTAACCCCAAAGTCATTCATTGCAGTGCTTTCAGTAATCCTTAGGCATGCACAGAGTGTTGAAAAATTTGCTTGTTTTCATGCACGTTCTCAGCCCAGGTCAAACAAGGCAATGCTCTGCGTTCTTGTTTCAGCTCTCATACTGTAAGCAAGTGTCCTTTTTATGGTCTATTTAGTGGCAGTTTTCACATTTTGTGGTTTTCACTGGTGATAGTATTGTTTAAAATGGCCCCCATGCATACTGCTGAAGTGCTGTCTGTTGTTCTTGAATGCAATAAGGTATCTTTCAATAAAAACACATGTAAAGCAAGTTTGCATATTGATTGTTTGATGAAAGTGTTGTGACCGGAAGCTCCCAGGACCTAACCCTATGGTTTTCCTAGGAGCTGTAGTTCAATGTTAGCTAATGCAGTGTTCACAGTGACTTTATATAACAACTACCATGATTAACGAGAATCAATTGTAATGCTATAAAGCCAGTTTCACTCTTCACATCTCTCTCGCCATGAGTAGTTCTACTGTTAACTTATGCTTCAGTTTACCATTTTTAAATCTTGTAATGGTAAACTGTTACACAAAAGAGATGTTAGTGGTGTTTTCTGTGAGCCGCCCTTAATATATCCCAATGAACTAGGAGCTGGATTTCCTGGTGCATATTTTGTTACATCTCCAAGTAAAACTAGTTTCTTTCTTTTTCTGACTAACCATAGAATTCTCCAGGTCATATAATTTATCATTTAAAAATATTCAATTCAGCTCTTTTTTATATATATAGACTTTTGCTGTGTTTCTATAATTTCAAAAAGATTGTAAGTCCCTAGAGAGCTACCATACATTTCATATCAATTTTATATCCTCAATATGGCCTCACTCAGGTCCCATTACATACATAGTATAAGCTCAATAGAAATTTGTTGAAGGGATTAAATTGTTAACTACTCTCCACAGAAAAATATTAAATAATTATAACTGGCAAAGATATCAGAATTCTACACAGATGAATACAAGATTGATAATCTACTCCCCAGGACATCTTTGACTGTAAAACCACAAAACATATATAAATGTTACTACTTTTTGTCCCTGGAACTTTCATCTCATCGTCCCTCTGCCTCTGCCTCAGCACCCACCTGCTCCATTCCTATACTTCCTGACGGCTCTTCCTTGATTTCCTTGCCGGATTCATCCCTCTGCCCTTCTCTTACCTGCACTGACATCCCCCAAGGTTATATGGTTGGCCTGATTCATTTCTCCTTCTAAGCTATTTCCCAAATATCCACACACTGCAGTTGTTCACTCCAAAGCAGGTAATGACCAAGTAGACATCTCCAGCTTTAACCAGTTTTTTTCAAGCCCAGAGATGAACATCCAATTTTTACTTATTCACACTTAAACTCATTAATATCCCTAAAAATATCACTTCTCTCCAATCTTTATTTTGGAGAAAAGCATTACGATCTAACCCACTCAATTTTGTTTCTTTCCTCTTTTACCTCCTACATCCAAAACATTCCTAAATATTGATCATTCCTTTTTTTTTTTTTTTTTTTCCTTGACACTGTCTCGTTCTGTCGCCAGGCTGGAGTGCAGTGGCACAATCTCGGCTCACTGCATTGTCTGCCTACCAGGTTCAAGCAATTCTCCTGCCTCAGCCTCCAGAGTAACTAGAACTACAGGGACATGCCACCACACCCAGATATTTTTTGTATTTTAGTAGGATTGTCTCGATCTCTTAACCTCATGATCCGCCTGCCTCAGACTCCCAAAGTGCTGAGATTACAGGCATGAGCCACTGTGCCAGGCCAGTAATTCCTTCTTTATCTGCCTTCTATCTTTTCCTTCTTTCCATTGTTGCTAATGCTGATCTATTTCAAATTCTTAGTATCTTTGCCCGGACTATTACAATATCTCCTTTATCCTCTTGACTGCCTACCTCATTCTCTTACCATCTCAAACTATTTTTCAAACTGCAACTGTCCTGAATTTATCTCATTTGTCCCTTCAAATCTACTCTTCACTCCCCTCCACTTTGATCTGTTCTCCTGGAAGCTGAAGTGTGTGGAATATATCAAGAGTTCTTCTCCTGTAGCTCCCAGTTGGGTTTGACCACTGGGAAATGCTGGTAGGAGTTCAAAGGGTGGGCAGACAGGAAATCCAGGTTATTTCATTCTCCAGGCATGTTTGATCCTATTAGGTGGCCTTCTTTACACACCTTTCTCTCCAGATTTTCTCATTTAGAGGTGTGAATGGTGAAGCCCCGCCCCCAGCCCCAGTTTCAAGTCTTAGAGGCTTTATTTCTTTTGATTTTCATCCAATCCGCCCACATCTTTTGCAGAATCCCTTTATTACACTTTTTTCAGGTTACTTGATTTCAATGTGCCATCTGTTTTTCAACTGATGTACTAACCATTTATTTAGCAAAAGAGGTTAAATTATGCCACTCCCTTATCCCAAAATCTTGAAGTTTTTTTTCATTATCTGAGTTCCAAACTTTCTAGCCAGTATTCAAAGTCTTCCATAGTGTCTCCCCATCCTTCCTCTCTCATAACCACACCAGTCCATTTGACTCACCCATGATCACTGAGTCTACCCAAATTCCCTAAAAAGCTATATATTGTTATACACTAGGCCCAGGAGTTCTTTCTATTCTTTCTTTTTCTGGTGAAAGTCTATTTACATTTGAATGCTCTGTTAAAAATACTGTCTTGCCACATGCATGCATATATTTGTCACAGCACTATTCACAATAGCAAAGACATGGAATCAACTTAAATGCCTATCAGTGGTAGACGGACAAAGGAAATGTAGTACATATATACCATGGAATACTATGTAGCCATAAAAAAGACAAGATCATGTCCTTTGCAGGAGCATGGATGGAGCTGGAGGCCATTATCCTTAGCAAACTAATGCAGGAACAGAAAACCAAATACTGCATGTTGTCACTTATAAGCGGGAGCCAAATGATAAGAACACATGGACACAAAGAGGGGAACAACAGATACTGGGGCCTACCAGGGGGTGGAGGGTGGAAGATGGAAGAGGATCGGGAAAAATAACTAATGAGTACTAGGCTTAATACCTGGGTGACAAAATAATCTGTACAGTAAAGCCCTGTGACACAAGTTTAAGTATGTAATAAACCTGCATATATACCCCTGAACTTAAAAGTTAAAAATATACTGTCTTTCAATGAAGGCTTCTTTGTTGAAATCATCCCCTATTTTTTTGTTCTTCTACGTCTATTGAATCATTAATTAAATTCCAACTGAAGACATTATATTAGTAGTATTTTCATGTGTTCATATTTTCTATGTTCACTTTAAAATATTCCTTTTTGACATGTATATTAAATGCACCAAAAATTTAGCTTTCAGTGTATGCTAGTTACCAGCAGAAAATGTGGCCTGAGTTGGGTGCTACACACAATAGTAGCTCTACCATTCATGAAAAAACTGCACTATTCCCAATCATAGAGCAACGTCTATGCTATTATGCATTATCAAAAAGTGATGATATTGAGAGAAAAATACAGATGTCAGAGCTAAAATAGTGGCTGTATATGTAGTGTTTGGTGAAAGGGGAAAAATCAGAAATAAATATAATTCTCAGAACGACGTCTTAATTTCAGTGGAGAGACAGCAAAGGACATTGGCAAGGCTGATGGATGGAGCCAAGGTAGAATAGTCTTCTATGCATTGATTCATAACCATGTGAACTGGGAAAGGAAGTTGAGAAATTCCCCCAAGAGAACCACGGGATTTCTCCCTGGGGTATTCTGTGCTGAGAATGTGGAATAAATGTTACACCAATTTCTTCTCATACTAACATCAAAATTTCTCTGACTCTGGGTCTACGGTCAACTTTGAGGCACAAAATATCAACAGCTACAAAATATACTAGGACTTGAGGATCTAGTTTCTATCTGAGGCTAGGATTAAACACCCAGGTCAAGTTGAACAAGTGAAACAAATTTCAATATACTTCTATTTATTTATTTATGATCTATACTCAGTAATGCTTACATTGAAATCTGAGAGGATATATTCAACTCTCAATGATTAAAGCAAAGATTCAAGAGGTGGTTGCAAGTTTGAAGTTATAGATACTGAACTTGAAGAAAAGAAAAACGGAAGGGAAGACAGCAGTCTAAGCCCACCATTCAGGTATTTGGGCTATAAGGTGAAATACAATCAGACACTTTAGAACAATAAAAATATTAACAAAACATAAGAAAGTAGCATTTCCAGTCACACACACTTGGTGCTTAATTGGGTATCTGGGTTTTTTAGCCACTACAGATAGAGAAAATGCTCAGCACAAAATGAAAGAGGGTGGGACAAAAAGTATTAGCAATGTACTGTCGAACATCAAAGCTCATCTAGAATTTCCCTTGAATCAGGCCTTTTCTTGAAATAAGGCACATGCATCCAAGGCTCTGTGGGATGACAGCATAAAGTCCAGACCAATTCATGGTGGAAGAAAACACACATGCGAAGAAGGTTGTCCCGCATTTTACCAAGCCATGTCGCTGCCATCTCTAATTTTGTGGAACTCTTTCTTGCCTTTCTGTGCATTTCTCTCCCCACAATTTCCGCAGTTTCCAGAGCCCACAGCTTTTCCTCACTCCCCACTCAAGCCACTGCTGGCAGAACACATGATTAGACTAAAACCAAACTCAGATGCTGAAGTTAGAGGCGGCCCATCACGGAAGGAACATGGTCTACTTCCATCTTTCGGTAAACCTTTTAAACTAGAGGGGAAGACTTCTTTAGGAAAGAATAACTAGAACATAAGATGCCCAGGAATCCACGACGTTTATTTCCATGTAATGGGAATTGAGTCAAGTGTTATTTGGTACTCATAATTATTTCTATGAGTCGGATATAAAATCACATTACTCAGAAACCTGGATTCTATCTTCTCCTTGTAAATACATAATTAAAGCTTTAACTTGGAAGAGAAGCCTTTGCTTGTAGAAAGAAATAAAAGTGTATTTTAGTTTGAAATTGGAATCAAATCAGTTTTATGACCATCAGCTGCATTCACTATCAAATATTTATCTTGACAGCTATTTTTATGCTACATTTTAAACTCATACGTGATTGATCTAAACAGTCATCTTGGTTCCTCCAGAATAAGGCTCAGGACACAGCTGACAGAGGAAGAAACACTGCAAGGGGTTGGTGTTTTCATTGGAGTAGAAGTCACTTCCATGTTTAAGTTAAAAGAATATCGACACAAACTATTTTGTTACTTATTTTTCCACTAATCCACAATAGTGGCTTTGTTTTATCAGAAGGGAATTCTTTATCCAAATTTGTCATCAATTATCGTTTCTTTTAAAATACCATTATTTTGAATGCTGGTTATAAACAAACTAAAAAATATCCTTTTTCTCCTCCAAGATTAAATCTTAAAATAGCATCTCTAGAAGAAAATAAAGTTTCTGTGAGCAGTAGCTTTGTGTTAATTGCCAAAACAAAATTGAATGGTTGACACATAGTATTAAAAGTGGATATAAATACTCTAGTTTCACTATATTATTATATTTGAAAATCAGAGTGGGCAGTTTGAATTTCTTCTGGTAGCTTTAGTTCCTTTGCACATATATGAGACACTTACACAAAGTACTTCTTATTTTAGTCTAGATCAAATATTATATTTTTCATGTTGCTTGAACATACAGGAAGAAAGCTTTCCACTGCTTCCATCACCATCCCCTGAGAAATGGGCCACATACAGGAGGAAAGCTTTCCACTGCTTCCATCACTATCCCCTGAGAAATGGGCCACATTGTACAACCACTGCATTAAAAATACTAATTGTAGGCTTGGATTAATGGAACTACGAGACAAAGCACAATTTAGGTAAATGGAATCAAGTTTACTAACCCAAAATGCAAAACCACGAAGTACTGTCAGGATACAGGGCAGAGAAACAAGTAACACTTTCCAAGAGAGAGGTACAAGCTTCCGAACCCCAAAATCCACACCGAGATTAAACAGATGAGAATAAAGCATCAGAAAGAATAAGACCTTTACTTTGTCTGAAAGTCCAGTTTCCAGGCCTGGACTTCAAGGCCCAGATTCATAAACAGATGTAACTTTTTTTGCAGATGCTGAAATAATTCACCACATAGGCAACAGTAAATGGGAAACCACTTCTTCTGGTCTTAGAAACCTCGTAATATATGAATTTTGCAATAAAAGTGTAACTGCACAGGGTGGCCCAGCATGCTTAGGCATGAACACAGTTCTCATTGATGAGTCTCACCTCTCCAGACTAACCCAGATTGGCCAGGGTATATTGGTCAGTGCCACGCAACAAGGAGAAAAGTCAGTTACGCAGTTACTCTCTGAGAGTCGTGCTAGTTGAAGAGAAAAATGAGCAAGAAAGGAACAATGCCACATTTCACATTGAGAAGAAAAGAAAGTAGAAAAGGAAAACTATTTCTTTGGATCTTACACACTAGACACACGTCCCTCTTTCATTTATCTTAATAAATTTTGAGCACTTGTTTCATGCCTTGTACTGTTCTAGGGGCTGAGCAAAGAATTGTTTGCAAAAAGGAACATTGCTCAAATCAAGTTGACATCCTACTGGGGTTATCTTCTGTGTTACCTCAAGGTTATTGGATGTAGGGGGAAAAAACTATTTACTAGACAGATTTTCGGGAAAGCTGTCAAAGCGATGAGGAGTGAACATATGGGAGATGAGAGAATGTTCAGGTACAAAATTTTAGTGTTTCCCATGGGCCCATTTGTTAACTTGTACTGAAAGTTTTAGAAACTTCAAAATAGAAATAACTCATAATACACAGAAAGTCATGGGGGGCAGGGAGAGGTTAGCAGGAAATTACTTAAAGTCAGAGAGTATCAAATTTCTTTCTGTAGGAGGATAACCATTCTTAAAATTATTGTTAGTTAATTATGATCTTCTTGCAGACTCCTCAGTGTCTCTCTTGAATGTAGTCAGAGGTGATGAATAACGTGTGTGACTGAAGTCGTGGTGCTAGAAGCAACAAGGAGTAAATTGTGGAAAGCTTCTTCTCTCTAAAGCATTCAAACTTACTGTTTAAGAATATGGTGCAGGTTAAATTTGGCCTAAGGGCTACCAAATTACAGCCTCTGCCACAGTACTATGAAAATCTATGCTTTTTAAATGATAAAAATAGTAATAATCATTATTGTCATTTTTTATCAGAGAGTATTATTAGTGCACCTCTCTTATTTTTTGCCATCCAGAATCCAGTTACCCTTAACTTTCATGATTATAACCTGTTTTTTCCTGAGTGGATGGCAACCAATGCATCCCCTAATTTCTAACCACATACTTTGAGTAAGCCTCCCTCCCAGGAAGAGATGGAGCATTTGGGCCTAAGCCAAGAAAAGCATTATAATTACCTCAGAAGGGGTGATTGGTTTTGTAAGGACATGACCCAATTAGACCTAATGAGATGCAGTAAACTCTTATAAACCTGTTATTTGTGGTTTATATGATTTTTATGTTTGATGTAAAAATGGGGCATTGTAAGGTCTAAAGCTGTTCCCATCATCCTAGGACTGTGAAGGTAGAGCCTGTATGAATAAACATCACCGGAGTTGACAGATTTGGGTTTCCATGGCAATTTAATATCTCTGTGGCACAATTTCCTACTCTGAAGTCAAGGGGGATGGTCTAGATCAGTGACTCTTAAAGTTTTCTACCTACAGAGAAAAATAAGTACTTACTCTCAAGGGGTGATGCAGTGTAACTCCAAACAGCCTGTCATCAGTGGAAATTTGATTCCATTTTATGTTCCGTTTTAAATATAGGCACTTCAAAATTTTCATAATGTTTATCTCAATATAAACATAATTCTCCATGAAGAACTGATGTTCCAGGAAGATGGGCGATGGCTGTGTTTCTTCTGGAGCTTCCTCTAGCCCCTGGCCCATCACTCTTGCCTTGAGGGCATCGAGAAACACGGGGGGCACATCTGCTAAAGAAATGCCCACCATTAAAAGTCTGTTAAATTGCTTTTTTGAACACTTGACCTTAAAGATGCCCTACAAACTATTTACATGTAAAAGAGTGATATCATTGAGCTTTCCTATAATTCAAATTAATAAAACATTAACAAATAATTATTTCTTCAGAATTCAAATGGGTCCTCTTTTTCTCTTTTTCTACTTCTCCCTATCACTACTATTCTGCTCCCTTGCCGTTTTCTTTTTTTTTTTGTTGTTTTTTTTTGTCCCATTTTGGATAAAATTATAAATTAAAATTAGAATATGAATTTGAAGATTGCTACTCAGCTAGCATAAACAAGCAACCCTGTCTCTCCTTATCCAACATACTAATATATGTATTGTTTTCTTAAATGCAAATGCCTTAGGCTTTTACAAGTTAACAGACTGTTTCACCCTCCTCATTCCCACCAAAGGAAGCTAAACAAACAAGGAAGGGTGGATGAGAACAAAACAAGTTTTTACTTCCAGGAGGGCTTTATTTGAAAGCGTCCAGCTCTGAGGATGCAGTATGAGTCCTGCCAAGCTTCAGGCGAAGCACCTTCCAAAAACCTGAGGACATTCTGCTAACGTGGGGAGTAATTGTGGAAACAACATGTTGCAGAGACATTGAAAACGAATCCTGGATTTTCCAGTGTAATGTACATTTGCTGGAACATTCAACTCTTCCCAGGCAGAAGTCAGAATGTTTATAGCTTTCAGCCTCACTGTTTGTAAATGGAAAGCTGAGCTCAGAATTCATAATAACTGATTAAGCTGCTGTTTTTTACCCAACCTTAGCAGGGGAAAAAGTAGTGGGTTCTCATACTGAACCATAAACACATGTTATGTTATGTGTAATAAATTCCCTAACATTGTACTTTTTTTGAAGGGGAGAATGAGGGATATAATAGAACGTTTTCAACTAAAAGCTAAAAGAGACTGTCTAGTTGGCATATCCAGTTAGAAATGAAAAGAAATCCATTTAAGTACTGTAGCATATGTATTTCATGGGCTAGCACCATGGAATACTGAAGTTAGAAGAGCTGCGGAAGTACCTAATCCAAAATTCTTTCTTTACGAAAGACAAAACTGAAAACCAATGACGCGAAATGATTTAAAGTCACATAGATAGTTAGTGTCAACATAGATAATAGGCCCAATTCTCCTGATTTCTAATGCAGCAGACACTGATGGTAACTACTGATCAGTGCCACATATCATACAGGTCATGTCACAGCATTCTGAAACATGTAAGTTCTTTTTCTGTCTTGATGACTTTAGACCTAGGTATGTAGCCTTTATCATCATGTGGGACTTTGTTTATGGGCATGTCCTTGCCCCACCTCCTCATGGCCCGACAATGAATGCCTTTGGCTAAGTAAGAAAGCTCAGAAAATATCTGTGAGTAGGTCTGATTTTGATGAGTCAAGAAGAAAACTATTGATTATAAGCTAGGAATAAAAACAGTGGGTCAAAATATAATAACCACATTTTCTGGTTTCTTATATTTGATGCTTTGACATCTTGGAGACTTGCAGACTCTGGAGAGACTGACCCTAGTTAATTCTTAGAGATAGGAAAAGACTGGCTTACGAGTGCACCTTTCATATGCCAAATAACCAATCCAGAACCCACATCTCAACCACCTTCTTTATTAGCCCTTTACACTGAGGACCACTGTCCACCTGTTCTAATCACTCAAGACCCAGATACCAGACACTAGGGACAGCCCGTAGATCCCATAGCGCACTGAAATTACTCGAACTCATCAATACCAAACCTGTTTGCCCTTCCTTGCCAGTCACTTCCTATGGAAGCCATAATAAAGACTTTTGTCCACATTTTCCCTTCACTCCCTCTGCCTCCTGATGCCAGTGCTTCCCCGGGGTGGCCGGGTGTAGCATGGTGTACCCCTTCCTCCTGGAACTGTGAATAACAAACTATCTTTTCAATGGCAACCATCTCCCAACCTGGTCACCTGCATAATAATAACAAAACCTACATTTTGAAACACGGAGGTCAAAAGCCAAGAAAATTAAAGGTGCCACAATCAGAGATAGGTTTGAAGCAAGCAAGAAGAAACAAGAGATAAGTCACAAGTAGGGATAATGTGGCAAATGTCTGGCTCAGAAGGAACTCACGCAAACCCAGAATACTGATGGGCCTATGCCTTTGGTGCCCTCTTGCTGATATGGGAGGGTTGCCTTAAAATGTTAAAGTGACACATCAACAAGTTCCTCCTGAACACATGCTTAATAAGTGGCATGTGAGCACTTGAACATTCCTAGACACAGACTCACTATGCAGCGTTCCCATGACCGGCGCCCTAGTTCCAGTCCATAGCAGAAAGCTGAAACAGCCTCTTAGTCATCTCTGCTTTTTTTTCCCACCCTTATTTAATTCATCTATTCTATCCCTTCTAAGTTACAGCCTGAATGTTCATAAGAATCTTCCATAGTTCCTCATATCTTCCTCATTTAAATTGAAGCCTCGCCATTACATTCAGAACTTTCCAAACGGTGTCTCCAGCCTGTCCCCTAGTCCTGACTTCCACACTTCTGCTACATTCCCTACAATCTGGCAAAATTAAAGTATTCACTGTCCGTAGCACATTTTTCCCATGCAGTGAACCACTTCATTACAAGAAGAACCATAAAATGTATTTTACAATACTGATTTTAGACATAAACATATCTGGATTTGAATTCTTGGCCACAAACTGTGGTGTGATCTTGGCACTCTCAGTCCTTTTTTTGCTCATGATAGATTTCATAATATATATGTTACAGGATGATTAAAGAGGTTAAATGAGATAATACATGTAAAGATGTCAGCACAATTTTGGTGTGAATTAACACTAGTTAACAGAGGCTATTTTATCGTTGCTCACCTTAAGCGTATTAGAGTTTTCAAAGTATGTCAGATACATAATGACATTTCCTACTCATGAAGTTCTAACATGTATTATAACTGTTGCCGTTTTTCAGATGTAAAACCTCAGACTCAAGAGAAGTGACTTGCTTCATGTCATATAATCAGGTAAGAATTACAAAAGTTCTCCATTTTTTTTTTTTTTTCTGAGACAGAGTTTTGCTCTTGTTGCCCAGGCTGGAGTGCAATGGCATGATCTTGGCTCATGGCAACCTCCACCTCCCAGGTTGGTTCAAGCAATTCTCCTGCTTCAGCCTCCCAAGTAGCTGGGATTACAGGTATGCACCACCACGCCCGGCTAAATTTGTATTTTTAGTACAGATGGGGGTATCATCATGTTGGCTAGGCTGGTCACAAACTCTTGACCTCAGGTGATCCACCGGCCTCGGTCTCCCAAAGTGCTGGGATTACAGGTGTGAGCCACTGCGCCTGGCCTAAAACAGTTCTTCACTGCTTCTTACTTTCATTCTTTTCTTCTCTACATTGCAGATGACATGATGCCATTGATTTGTTTTTCTAAGACCACCAGAGCTGGCACAAAAGAACCAGCGAGTAGGCAAGGGTAGGAGCAAAACTGCAAATTTATTTTTGGTCACTTAGCTTCAGGGAAGAAGGTGGGTAGGAAGAGGTCTGTCAGCCTCTGGCAAAGGAGGCCAAGAGAGTCGCCCGGTGAAGCTCTCCAACGAAGTTCCTGTAGTCCTGACAGGAGTGGGGACTAAGGAAGTTCGCCCCGCGGGCTCCCCAGGAACGGCTTTTCTGGGAGTGGGAGGGCAATAGGCGGGGCACGGGCGTATGGGGGGCCTTCGGTAAGTGCGACCAGGTAAATCTTGGTCTCTTCGGATTGACGTCACCTGGCGCATGCCCGGTTGGTCTGCACCTTCCCCCGGGCACTGGCTGTATTTTTGGGCGTGGGAAAAGTTGGTGATGAAGAACCCGGAAGTGCGCCATCTTACCTCCGTTCGTCCAAACAGCCATATAAAGTCATTTAATGAAACGAATGGAAGTAGTCATGTTTTATTCTCACAGTACCTAAGAATTAAGAAGAAATTTTTAAAAAACTTAGTTTACTGATTATTTGCATGTGCCTAACACTGCATTAAGAGTTTTATATACATTTTTATGATTTAAATATAACAACACATCTGCAAGTTATATATTATTACAACATTTTCAGGTGAGGAAAATGAAAACTTACAGAGATTAACTTGTTCATATCGCACAGGTAGCAACTGACAACACTGTACTCATCTAAGACAAAAGCCGATGTACTTAAACACTAGATGAAGATGCAATTCAAATTAGGCATGTAATTAATTTCTATTGAACCAAATTTTAAATGACATATGGAAAATAAAACTGCCTTGCTCTGTGGTAGAGGGAAAAATAATGAGATTTTCTGGAAAACTGATTTGTGTGTGTTTGTGTCTGTGTGTGTGTGAGTAAAACAGATAGATGATAGATGATAGATGAGAGATGGATAGATGATAGATACATAGATAGATAGATAGATAGATAGATAGATAGATAGATAGATAGATAGACATTATGCCCAAGCATATAAATATGTTTTAATAAGCACTCTTTCTTTTAACAATAATAGAAATCCAATTTAAGCCAAGCACATGGATATTTGGAGGCTGGGAGGGAAGACAACCTTCCAGCCTCATTTGCTGCTAGCTGTAACCCTGTGGAAAGTTCTGATCAATGGAGTGTTAGGAGACAAGATGTAAATGACTTATAAGATACACCTTAAAGGTGAGTGCTAGTCACTTTTTCTCCCTTTCTTCTACCCTGCTTAGATCATGAATGTGATGAATGGAGGTAAAATGTAGATTAGGTGAATAAAAATTGCTCCTTAAGGGTGGCATTGTGGACATCTCAAAGTAGCCTGAGTCCCAGACAACTGTATGCCCCGAACGTTCTAGATCCTAACTTTACATGAGAAAAAAATAAGTGTCTATCTGTTTAAACCACTGTTATTTTGGTTCTCTATTACACACAGCTAGACAAATTATAACAATTCTTATATCTTAATTATTTACTTATGCATAAACCAAATCTTTGCAGAAAGAAGGAACAGAAAGAACAAAGAACAGAAAGAAGGAAACAATTGAAATATTTTTTGAGGGACTTATGGGTTAAGTGTCTAGCCATAGACTTATGAAATTTCAGAGCTAAGAGGGACATTAACAGTAATCTAATGTATTCACAGAGCCAACCCTCAAATCTACTGTCCAAAATTATGAAATCCAGTCATGGGGATACACTAAATTAGATGTATCTAAAATAAAGTGTTAATTTTCATAATTGTCAGAGCCACATCTATGTAGTTAAGTATTCATCACTTGGATTGAAAATATACAGGGCCCTGATACTTGCCTAAAACGTACTGGGTCTATACGAAGTGATACAGGAAGGACAAACAACTGAAGTCATTGCAGGAGTTCAATGGGAGATATTAATCAAAAGGAGATTGCCAAATGGGCACAAAAATTGACCGCCATGGACCAAGCACAGTGGTTCACATCTGTAATTCCAGCACTTTGGGTGGCTGAGGCAGGAGGATCAGTTGAGTCCAGAAGGTCCAGTTGAGTCCAGGAGGTCAAGACCAGTCTGGGCAACATAGCAAGACCCTTTCTCTACAAAAAAAATTTACCACTATGCTATACCTAAGATCCTTCATTATCTTCATTTAGTTAATCTAACCTGGAATACTTTGTCTCAAATCCTGGAGACTTGAGGAAGCATTTTCTCCCACATATCCTAATTACACATCTTCAATGACTTCTATCATGGGAAGTAGGATCACATCACATGAGACTCATCATGGTTTTTAAAATATGCGTTTTAGAAGAATTGCATTTGCATAGTTACGCAACATTGGGAGTGAAGTCATTGTTGCTGTACAAAGTAAATTGCGGTTTATTCTCATGTTTATGCTAACTGTTCAGAAGGAAAGCAAACAAATTAAAGGTGCTGACACATTGATAATATCTTCCTTAGCAGAAAGTTCAACACCATACTCCTAACCATTGTTACTCAGCATCTGCCCAGCGGCCTGACAAAGTGTAATACCCAGACACTAGGCAGAGATCCCAAGAATGGTAAGACATGTTACTTCCATCTGTTCCTTAAGGGGTGGGGTTGGGTAAGAGGCAAACAAGTTGCCCCGTGAACAACCCGGATTTTTCTGTTTGACTCCTGAATTAAGCCCACCTCTCACCTGTACCCAACCCCACACTACCACAGGAAGGCATCTCCCTATATCTTCCTGAAAATACCCTAAGAATCCGATCAAAAATGGACAATTTAGAAGATGCTCTAAAGTCTGTTAAGAATTGAGTTTTCTTCATCTAACATAATTGCTTTCTCAAGCACTTTCTTCTTTTAAGCCATAATTAGAATGTTCTATTGAAATAGAAATACACTGTTGCAAAATGTACTTTTGCAAACAAAAGCAGGACTGCCTGGGAAGTTTTGCAAGATTGTATTCACCATTAGTTATGTACTCACAAACAATGTTGTTATGACCTATCAAATGTATTTTACTCCTGAAGTACTTAAAATAATTTATGGAAGATACACTAAAACTTACAAGAAACACAAATATATTATTGCATATCACTATATTAAGTGTGTTTACCATTAATGGTAAATATACTCACCATTGTACTTACCATTGTTTTTGTATTTTACTAATACGATTAATTTTCGTGTTTTACCAATACAATTTTACCAGTTAATGGTAAGTGTACTTACCATAGATTTTGTATTTTAAGGAAAGTAACACTAACTCTTCAGCAAAATAAAATTTGCTAACTTAATAAATATTCTAAGCCTAATTATTTGGTTGAAGTTAAGTATATTTTATAACTTTTTCTCCTGGAAATACTTGCTCATTATAAAAAATATATAAAATACAAGTAAATATAAAGAGAAAGAAAACTCACTTCACTCTAATCCCATAATATACATAAAGTAAACATTCAGGTATATTTTACACAAATTTAATATATCCCTTTATTTTATATTTAAAATTATATCACAAGCATTTATCTATGTTTTAAGACATTTTCTGTTGTTCATGATATGTCTTTGCATTCTCTTTTGCTCCATGGACTATATTTCAAGTTTCTTGAAAAATATCTGCTGGTATTAGCGGTTAATTTAAGGAATCTTCTAAGACAAGGGAATTTTAATATATCTTAGAACAAAAAAAGTGAAAACACAGCATAATAAAGCTTATAGAATGCAGCAAAAACAGTACTAAGAGGAAAGTTTCTAACAATAAAAACCTACATTAGGCCGGGTGCGATGGCTCATGCCTGTAATCCCAGCACTTTGGGAGGCCGAGGCAGGCAGATCACCTGAGGTCGGGAGTTCAAGACCAGCCTGACCATCATGGAGACACCCTGTCTCTACTGAAAAAAACAAAAAATTAGCTGGGTGTGGTGGCACATGCCTGTAATCCCAGCTACTTGGGAGGCAGAGGCAGAAGAGTCACTTGAACCTGGGAGGCGGAGGTTACGGTGATCTGAGATCGTGCCATTGCACGCTAGCCTGGGCAACAAGAGCGAAACTCCATCAAAAAAAAAAAAGAGAGAGAGAAAGATACTGAGTAAACAAGTCAATTTCACACCTCAAGAAACAAGAAAAAGAACAAGCTGAGCCAAAAGTTAGCAGAGGAAAAGAAATTATAGAGAATAGGGCAGAAACAAATCAAACAGAAAATAGAAAAATAAACAAAACTAAGCGTTGTGTTTTTTAAGATAAACAATATTGACAAACTCTTAACTATACTAAGAAAAAAAGAGAAAAGACAAATAAAATCAGGAATGAAAGAGAAGACATTACAGCAGATGCCTCAGAATAAAAAGGATCAGGGGGAAAACAATAAACAATTACATTCCAAGTTGGATAACCCACCAGAAATGGATAAATTTCTAGAAACATACAAGACTGAATCATAAAGAGATTTGAAAATCTGAACAGACCTACTAAGGCTATTGAATCAATAATCTGAAACCTCCTAACAAAGAAAAGGCCAAGACCAAAAGCCTTCATGGTTAAATTCTGCCAAACATTTAAAGAAGAATTAATGTCAATCCATCTTAAGCTCTTCCAAAAAACAGAGGAGGAAACACTCCCAAAATCATTTTATGAGGCCAGCATCACTGTGACACCAAAGGCAGAAACAGATAACATAAGTAAAGAAAACTTCATGACAATATCCCAAATAAACACATATGTAAAATTCCCCAATAAAATGGTTGCAAATCATATGCTTACTAATCACACTGTGCAATGCTTATGAATATGTCTGGGATTTTCAACTGCAGACTTTTGTGTTAAATGTTATTCAGCCATCAAAGACTCACTATTTGTAGTCAGAGTTTTAAATATTCTTTAACTACTAATTAAGCATGACTCTAAATTCAACTGACTTTACTGTTCATATCTAAGATCTTTAATTTGGCATCTTCCAATTCTTGAGATGTTAAATTTATTTATTTTTTTAAGTATATGTGGATAGTAAGTTGTTTTATGCCATCTATATCTGAGAGTGTCTTTCTGTTGAATTTATGCATAAATAAAATTCATTGTGTGTTAAATCCTTGACTTGAGGAATGTGTTTTGCTTCCATGGAAAACTTCAGTAAAGATACATAATTATTGCCTCATTCTTTTACAATATATTACTGACTCCCCTCTTTCATGACCTAAATGTAGATAATATGAGAAAAGTTTATAACTTAACATCAACATCACTTAATCCTAAAGTAATTCTTCTTAAAATTCTCCCTTTTAATGCCAAAATATCAGGGTAAATCCAGTACTAGTCAGCATTGAACATTATCTATGACTTTTATAGAAACAATGGTTAAAATATTGGCACAAATCATGCGAAACAGCTTGTGAGTTCATTTCTGTGTAATAAGTCGTAAGTTGTCTACAGTCTGACTGAATCTTATTTGTAAACAAATTATGTGAAACAATTCCAAAAGAACAAGATGTATTTTGTTCACTGGTAGAAGTGCCTGCATCTAAATTCCTGCTCGAGTTTAAAACAAATTATTACAGAGTTAAAATTTATTAAATTAATTTATTGGTTTATCACTTTCTCTTCCTACATAATCCCCTGCAATTCTTTCTCTATGGATAAAATTATTTTAGTAAATTTTATAATATTGGATTTATGTAAATATATATATATATATATATGTTGATTATAAGGCATAATGAATACTTAAATGAATACTTGTGCGTCCAGTCCTTCAACCCACTTACGATCTGGGACATTGTAACTGTCTGTGGGTTGACCTTGTTTCCCACCCCAAACCCCTACCACTCTGGATTTTATGTCTGACATTCTATTTCCTTTTTTAAATGACTCTTACTGCAGTAATTTTCATTTACAATGTAATTCATTAGTTTTATTTACTGAGTTTTCACAAATGTTTAATCACCACCACAATCATGATAAAAAAGATTTCCATCACCCTGAGAAGATGTCTCTTCGTCTTTGTAGTCAGTTTATTCTCCTGACCCTCTGGCTCCTGGCAAACACTGACCTGTTTTCTGTCATTCTTGTTTAGCTTTTGTCGAATGTCATATAAATGGAACTTACAACATACAGTATAGCCTTTCGTGTCCAATCTATTTCACTTACCATAATGATCTTGAGATTCATCCCTGTTTGTGTGTGTACCATAGTACCTTTTATTGCTGAGTAGCATTGCATTGTGTGGATATACCACAAATTGTTTATCTGTTTACCAGTTGATGATGATTTGGGTTGTTTCCATTGTGGGCTATTATGAATAAAGTTGCTATGAGCATTGAATACAAGTGTTTGTACTGGATATGATTTCATTTCTCTTGTTTTCATTTCTTATTCCTGGAGGTGGAATTCCTGGTCAATATTATAAGTATATCTTTAACTTTATAAGAAACTGCTAACCTGTTTTCCAAAGTTGCTATGCCATTTAATCTACTACTTTTTTTTCTCTCTCTCTCTCTCTTTTTTGAGACGGAGTCTGGCTCTGTCGCCCAGGCTGGAGTGCAGTGGCCGGATCTCAGCTCACTGCAAGCTCCGCCTCCCGGGTTTACGCCATTCTCCTGCCTCAGCCTCCCAAGTAGCTGGGACTACAGGCGCCCGCCACCTCGCCCGGCTAGTTTTTTGTATTTTTTAGTAGAGACGGGGTTTCACCGTGTTAGCCAGGATGGTCTCGATCTCCTGACCTCGTGATCCACCCGTCTCGGCCTTTAAAAAATACAACTCCATCGCATGCCTATGTATCCCTAGGCAATGTTTTTAGCTTTGTCTGTTTTAGAGCTTTATAAAATAGTATAGCAATGTGGTCTTTTCTTACCTGTCTTTTCTTCACTTAATCTTATACTTCTTATTGTCACCATCTTGTTACATATAGTCCTTAGTTCTGTCTTGTTCACTGCTGTATAATATTTGACTATGTAAACATGCCATGATTTGTTTTTTCATTCTATATATGCCTATTAAATGTTTTTGAATTGTATTTGCCAATTCCATATGCTTGTAAAAATTTATGTTTGTATAACCTATCAACCTTGAGACATCATATATTGAAATCCCCACTATAATAGATTTTATTTTCTAGATGTTTCTGTTAATTTTTAATTTATACACTTTGAAGATATTTTCTTAAGCCACATGATTAGAATTGTTGCAGTTATGGTAAATTAAAATGTTTATCACTAAGTAGTATCTCTCTGTATATCTTGTCAGTCTTTTTAATCGTAAAGTTTATTTTTTCTGACATTAATATAATTATTCCAGCTTCTTCTTTCCTGAAAATATTTTCCAGTTTTTTACATTAACTTTTAATTTTGTAGGTGTGTTTCCTGATAATAGCATATGACAGTAATTTTTACTTCACCCTACCTGATAATTGACCATCTTTTAATTGCTCAATTTAGCCCATTTATATATATTGTGATTAAGTTCTAGCATCTTCTTTCTTACTTTCTATTGTCCCTACTATTTCTCTTCCTTTCTATCTTTCCTTTAGTATTTTAGGATTAACCGGGTTTTTTTGTTTGTTTGTTTGTTTTCTTCTTTTTCCATTTCTTATAGATATATAGTTTATTCTTCTTTATTTTTACAAGGGGTAACCTTTGAAATTTTACCATGCATATTTATTATGTATTGATTTCTGAAGTTAGTATTTTAACCCAATTTACGAGCAATCTAAGCATGTTTGAACATGTTAAATCTTATTACAAGAGGGATTGAGGGCTCAAACATGGACAAAAACTGTCGAGTCCTGAAACACTTCTTAAAGGCATAGCACATCTCAGTCTCTGTGCAATGTGTAAATCTCCCCAAAAGTTGGTCGTGCCCTTGTCCCTGTTCCACATAACAAATACAATTGTTTCTTTGTGTGTATGTCACACTGAAGTGTGACTACCCTGAGAATAAAGAAAACAATACTTTCACCTTTTTTGTAGTTCCTGACATAGGACTCAGCATATCACAGCATACATTTATTTTAGAAAATATTTCTTTTCAATTAAAAATTTTATGTTTCTATACACTCATGACTTTTTATTTTCTCATCTTTCAAAGTGATAACCAACTTCATCAAAAACCTTACTTAGCATGGCCAGTGATAAAAGAGAAGGTCTGAATAAGCTACAAATGACAATTCTTATATTTTCTGTGTGTCTCTCCACTTTTGACATTTACTACTATGTGATCTTTGCTCCTAATTAATTCATCATTCAAACTGTCTAACTACAGTGACTTTAGTTTGAGAGAAGCAGGATTAGGCCTTGTAAGAACTATTCTATCAAATTAGCTCTGTGTCATAAGGAGTCCATGTGTTTCAGAAGCAAAGGAGTGGAAGATGGTCTAAGTCTGGCTGAGCCAAATGAACGGTGGTTATTCTTATGTTTATTCATATTATTTGGAAAGAGAAATGAAAAATAGTATATGCCTTCTTAAAACACTACTTATACTATTTTCTCAAAATTTTATGTAACTTTGGAATTAGCATGCTGTTTTCATGTGCAAACTTTTTCCAGACTCCCCTAGGGAAGGAATCATGGACTGCAGAACTCTGCACCCACCCAGACAGCCAGCATAACAAGCAGTGGGCACTCAGTAGGTTCCTGATCATTCTATCTATTATGAAATGAATCCATGAGTTAGTGAACAAATGGAGATACAAGAGAATGAAGATACAGTTGTATCTTCCCTGTAATTTTTTACCTAGTCATTTTGAATCTTCTATCATTTAGCCTTAAAAATATTATTTAAGGCTGGGCGCAGTGGCTCACATCTGTAATCCCTCGGGAGGCCGAGGCAGGCGGATCATGAGGTCAGGAGATCGAGACCATCCTGGCTAACACTGTGAAACCCCGTCTCTGCTAAAAATACAAAAACTTAGCCAGGCATGGTGGCGGGCATCTGTAGTCCCAGCTACTCCGAAGGCTGAGGCAGGAGAATGGCGTGAACCCAGGTGGCGGAGGTTGCAGTGAGCCGAGATCACGCAACTGCACTCCAGCCTGGGCGACAGAGCAAGACTCTGTCCGCCCCCCCCAAAAAAAA
>NW_016815913.1:1953598-2035202 GCF_001698545.2 Rhinopithecus bieti | reverse complement strand
TTCTGTTTCATTGGCTGTTTTTTTGTTTTTAGCTAAAATTGAAACTAGCCTACAGAAAAGTCTATGTAACTGGCCAGGCTCAATGGTCACGCCCCAGCCTGGGCAAAATGGCAAAACCTTATCTCTGCAAAAAACAAAAAGGTTTGCCAGACACGGTGGTGTACGCCTATAGTCCCAGCTACTCAGGCGGCTGAGGTGAGAGGATGGCCTTACTCCTGGAGGTTGAGGCTGCAGTAAACTGTGATCATACCACTGCACTCTAGCCTGGGCAACAAGAGACAGACCCTGTCTAAAAAAAAAAAAAAAAAAGTAAATGGTATCATAAATTTAAAAATGTTCTTTTTTAGAGATAGAATGGACTACACAACCACATTTTGAAGAAAACCCAGCAAGAATAGAGAAATGGAACAACTTGGGGAAAAGTGACAGACCAGAAGGTGGTAGAGGATCTTCAAGGCACATCTGCACATCCAGATGCAGGCAAAATCAAACGTAAGCCACCTCAGACTATTTAGAGGGTATTTTGCTTTTAAATGTATGCAGAAAATAGTCTCCACAAATATCCTTCCTTAATTCTAGAAATGGATTCCCAGTATTAAATCAGAACTCATTATGATAAAAGCTCACAGGAACGGATGTAATAAATGTCTTCTATAGATTGCTTCATTTGTTCCTCATGATCCTAAGACCTAAGAAGAAAAGAGAAAACTGAGGCTTACAGGAGCTAAGAAATCAGCAGAACTAGGATTTGACCCCAAGAAATCTGACTTCAGAGTCTACCTGCAAAATTACTACACTCTTGGCTACACTCTTGGCTTCCCCATACTGTAATAAAACCGTGTTTTCATAGCCAATTGATAGTACAATTAAACAGCAACAGATCTTCCATCTCAAGAACTCTCAGTTTAATAGGCTTCATATTTTAAAATCCATAATTTTAAGATTAGCTTTTGGAGCTAGTTTCAATTTCAAAAAGTAGTGAAACAGGGAAAATACTGTAGTCCCTAATTTTTCCTTCTCTCTCCAACACCCACCCAAAACACTCATAACACACCCCATTCCCACTACACACACCATTTTTTCAAGCTGTACCTAATTTATTTAGTATCACTTTAAGGCCAGCTCTTCCTATGTTCTTCTGCCATAGCAAATGGGAAGATAAAAATGCCAGTAGTACCTGAAATTTCCTTTTTCCAGGACCATCTACAAAGTAGGGGGAGAAGGTAAGCATGTGAGACAGTTTAGTGACGAAGATTATAAGCTCCATAGTTTGAGTGCTCTAATTCGTGGCCTCTTACGGCTACCTGTGAAACGTCACAGAAATTTTTATCAATATCATCTGTCAAATGGACAATAAAACTATTTCCAATTGTTATGAGGATCTAATTACATAATCTCTATAAAGCTCTTCATGTTTTGTGTGATATGTAGTAAGTAGTCAACTAATAATAGACATTAATTCTTGTCTGGAAAAACATCCAGAGTTACAAATTATAACTACATAATTTATAACTACATTTGTTGTTGTTATTGTTGCCATTTTCAGCAGATTCATTATGCCAGCTATATAGAAAAATCATCTGTTATTCAAATGTTAACACATTTTTAGGGGAGTCTTTTGCAATTCATCTCATTGGTACATAGTCATCACTAGAATTGAATGTGTAACAAGAACCATATTGAGTTTCTGTGTGATAGATGGAGGCATTTGATATTATTTAGATGTAAAACATTGGCGTCTCTTTTCAAACACAAATGAGGCTTGAACATTATTTGGAAATGTGCTGTATGGCTGCAGGCATTCCTCCAGCCCGCCTTCATGAAGAGGTGGATAGCCCTCAATTAAGGCAAGAAAACAGGTCTGGAATTTCCACACCAAAATACCATCTCTGCCATTTACACAACTAACACGAATCTCTCTAGTTTACCTGTCCTGGCTTTTTACTAGCGACTCCCATCTCAAATTACCCTACTCAGCTTTTTTTTTTTTTTTTTTTCTGAGATGGTGTCTTGCTCTGCCGCCCAGGCTGGAGTGCAGTGGCCGGTTCTCAGCTCACTGCAAGCTCCCCTCCCGGGTTTAAGCCATTCTCCTGCCTCAGCCTCCCGAGTAGCTGGGACTGCAGGCGCCCGCCTCGTCGCCCGGCTAGTTTTTTGTATTTTTTTAGTAGAGACGGGGTTTCACCACGTTAGCCAGGATGGTCTCCATCTCCTGACCTCGTGATCCGCCCGTCTCGGCCTCCCAAAGTGCTGGGATTACAGGCTTGAGCCACCGCGCCCGGCCCCTACTCAGCTTTTAATAATGACCAAATACCTGATAATTGGAGCAACTATGTATGCCCCTAAAGTCTCCAAGCTTGAGTCCTACATTAAACCAGATATCCATACAACCACAAAATTGGAACAGGCTATGCCTGACCTCATATTATGCCTTTCACTTTCACATAAGCTGCCTCCAATTGTTGCAAAAATATTATCAATGACATTACTCATTTTGTCATTAAGAAAACATCCGCATGACAATCTTCTCTCTAATCTCAGGGCCAGAATAAAAATGTAAATATAGTTGACAAACTGCTAAACTTCCCATTACTAGATAATGAAAGATTTATAACACTCTGCCTACTGGGTTGAAGCTCTGAGTTAAATTTTGAGTTCAGTTCCATTAGCTTTTCACTATCGCCTTTTCTTTCATCATTGTACATAGCTTCATATTTCTTAAATAATTTTTATTTGATTTTCATGATACCCAATTCAAAAATGGTTCCTGCAATCTCTGTCTGTTGAGGCACTAAGCTCCCTGCTGTCTGCATGTGGTCTTGGGCCTCCTGGAGCCATTTAGCTTCTTTGGATCATCTTGCCTGTTCTCATGTCCACCCTTGCTCAAGAGCTTATATTACTCATCTGTTTATAGCAAGCTCTGCTGAATCACTAAGGAGAAAGACTTATTCCCTCATGTAGTTTCCAACTCTGATCTCCAGTCTTCTTCTGAATGATCTCCTTTGCCTATAGGTTACTGTCTCATTTTTCTTTGACTTTTTGCATCAAACATGCTTGAGGACTCACCTATTTTTAGTGTCACCATTTCCTCAGCAAGCATTTTATCTGAAACAATTCGAACCCACTGCTCTACTGTGACTGCTCCTCTCAGATGGCTAATGACTTCTCAGTTATTAAATACAGATGGTCCCCAACTTAGGATGGTTCAACTTAGAAGTTTTCTACTTTATGATAGTGTGAAGGTGGTGAGCATTCTATGGAAATTGCACTATGAATACCCATACGACCATTCTTATTTTCACTTTCAGTACACTATTCAAAATTACACGAGACATTCAATGCCTTATTATAAAATAGGCCTTGTGTGAAATGAAATGATTTTGCCCAATTGAAGGTGAATGTAGGTGTTCTGAACATGTTTAAAGTAAGCTCGGCTAAGCTATAATGTCTGGTAGATTAGGTGTATTAAATGCATTTTTTATTTATAATAGTTTCAACTTACAATGGATTTATTGGAATATAAACCCATCGTAAGTCAAGCAGCATCTGTGTAATGGTTAATTCTCAAACTTTACCTTTCTTCCGTAGCACTTGACACAGGTGTTCACCCCCTTTTCGTAAGTACACTGTCCTCACTTCCTTCTTAGGGACTCCTCTCTTGCTCAATCACTGCTCTGTCTCCTGCATTAGCTCCTCTTCTCCCATTGTTAAAGTTGGAGTCTTCCAACAATTTGTTCTTGAACCCCTTTCCATCATCACTTCCTCCTTTGTTGACCTCATCCAGACTCTAGACTTTAAATGCCATCTATATTCTGTTGACTATTGCCTTGACAGAGCCATTGGTCATAAACTGTCCCCACCCTATTATAACTGAGGCCAATTTTGTATTTAAATTTCCCCAGCCCTAAAATTATTGGAATAATACTTGATACTTGTGTCCTCTCTCTCACACCATACATCCAATCTCAGAAAATATTATCAGCTCAAACTTCAGAACACATCCAAACCCCAATGCCCCTCACAAACTCCACTTAAGTTTAGGCCACCATCATATCTCATTTTGATGACCACAATAGCTCCTCACAAGTTCTCTGCTTCTATCATTTTCCTAGTACAATCTATTCTTTTAAGACATAAATTAAATAATGTTATAATTCTCAAAAGTCTCCAGAGGCTCCCAATGCCACTAGAGAAACAGTCTAATTCCTCCCAGTGGTGTACCATTACCTCTCTAAATTCATCCCCTTGCTCACTTCACACTGGCCTCTGCTATTTCTCCAGCACACAAGGCATGCGGCCACCTCAGGGACTTTGCACAGTCTCTTTCCTTTTACTGGAATGCATTAATCTTTATTTATTTCATGAGGGTTATTTTGACCACTCAATTTAGAAATAACAACCAACTCTCCACACTTCTATTCCCTCTGTATTTCCCTTTCTCTTTTCTCTCATTTACATTTTTAAAATATCCATATAATTTAACACTTTCTAACATACTGCATAATTTAGTGATTACATTTATTGTCTATTGTCTGTCTTGCCTGGCATATACTAAAGACTAAATATTGGTTCAATGAACATGGCAAGGATATCTATATTGCTAAGCATTCTTAAAGATGACAGAATATGCTCTAGTTAATTTGAGGAAAATTATGGACAGTTCCCTTTATCTTTAGTACAACTGAAGTAAAAGAATAGAAGATGACTTTTTGTTAATTCCCAGATGCACATGGTAAAATTTTCCAGCTGAAAGGGCAGCTGCTGTCAACACTTTGCCCCATAATTAGAAAGTAGCCAGATAAGGAAGCTGCTGTCACTATTTAAGCCCTACAAGAAAAGCAAATCCACTTGCCAGCATTCTTGACAGAATATCCCATCTCTTCACTCATGACTGCCATTCTGAAAATGTCCAGTTGGCTAAAACCCAGGTCATAAGACAGCATAGCTGAAAAGCAATCTGATAAATGTAGCTTTTACCTTTCATTTATATTTGTAGGTACCACACACCCTAAGTGGGTGTGTAATAAGCCAATTGCACTGCCAGTCACAGCCCACCCTTGTGGCTACTCAACGTCAGTACATACATGAACTCCCACAATTAACACTTCCAGATAACAATAACTACACACCTCACATAAAAGAAAATGCGCTGACCTTCTCCCGAGAGTGGTGGTTCAGAAGTTCATCAAGCATTGCATCTACTGCTGGATGATTAGCTCTCCTCACACTTAGGCATACTCCTCTCTCAAAAGGCTACAACTTTTTGGATAAATGATTAAGATCACCACTCTACCATGCTTACAGAAAATTCTGGTGAAAAGAGAGAGAAAGGAAGGAAAGTATCACATTTTTATTACAGCTTTGGTCTCATTATTTGTTATTGGTCTGTTCAGATTCTGGATTTCTTCATGATTACATCTTGGTGGGTTCTATGTATCTAGGAATTTATTCATTTCTTCTAGGTTTTCCAATTTATTGACACATCATTGTTCACAGTAGCCTCTAATGATCCTTTGAATTTATGTGTTATTGGTTGTAATGTCTCCTTTTTCATTTCTGATTTTATTTGGGTCTTCTCTCTTTCTTAATCTAGCTAAAGACTTGTCAACTTTTTACCTGATAGGATTATGAATCACTTCTCTGTGTTATCTTGAATTTCATTGCGTTTCCTCAAAATATTTATTTACAATTCTCTGAAAGGTCACATGTCTCTGTCTCTGCATGACTGAACCTTGGTACCTTATTTAGTTCATTTGGTGAAGTCATATTCTTCTGGATGGGCTTGATGCTCATGGATGTTTGTCAGCATCTGGGCATTAAAGTGTTAGCTATTTATCGTAGTCTTCATAGTCTGGGCTTGTTTGTACCCATCCTTCTTGGAAAGACTTTTCAGGTGTTTGAAGGGACTTGGGTGTTGTGATCTAAGTTTTTGGTCACTGCAGCGGATTCTGCATTAGAGACACCGCAAGCTCAGTAATGCCATGGCTCTTGCAGACTCATAGACGTACTACCTTGGTGGACTTGGACAAGATCTGAAAGAATTATCTGGATTACCTGGAGTAGACTCTTGTTCTCTTCCCTTATTTTCTCCCAAACAGATGGAGTCACTCTCTATGCTGAGCTGCCTGAGCTAGGAGAAAGGTGACACAAGAACCCCTGTGGCTGCCACCACTGGGATGGGACTGTGTTAACATAAAGCCAGCACAGCACAGCACTAGGTCTCGCCCAGAGTAACCACTGCCTAGCTACAAACTATGTTCACTCAAGGCCTTAGGACTCTACAATCAGCAGGTGGTGAAGCAAGCAAAGCTGTGTCCTTCCCTTCAGGGCGACAAGTTTCCCCTGGTCCTGGGTGGGACCAGAGATTCCATCCAGAAGCCAGGGCCTAGAGTTGCAACCTTAAGAATCTACCTGGTGTTCTATTCTAATGCAGCAGAACTGGCACCCAAGCCACAAGACAAAGTCCTTCCCGCTCTTCCCTCCTCTTTCCACAAGTAGAAATGTCTCTCCCCATGGCCACCACTGCTTCAGGCCTATGGAAAGTTCTCCCTGGCTACTGCTAATGTTCATTCAAGGCCCAAAGTCGCTTCAGTCAGCTTGTGGTGAATGCTTCCAGGTCTGGGACTCTTTTTTCAGGTTAGTGGGCTCCCCTCTGGCCCAGGGCAGGTCCAGAAATGCCATCCAAGAGCCAAGTCCTAGAATCAGGAACCCCATGAGCCCACTTGGTATCCCATTGTGGTCGAGTTGGTAACTACACTTCAAGATGAAGTTAAGTTCCCTTTACTCTTCCCTCTCTTTTTCTTAAGAAGAAGAAGTCTAGAAGAAGAAGTCTTTTCCCTTGGTCACATCTGAGAATGTGCTAGGTCACACCTGAAGCCAGCATGTCTCTGAGTCTCACCCAAGTCCCACAGTGAGTTCTGTGTGGGCACCACTACTGATTATTCAGAGACCAAGGGCTCTTTAGTCAGCAGGTGATTAATTCTTCCAGGACTGGGTCCTTCTCTTCAAGGCTATGGGTTCTCTTCTGTCCCAAGGTGTGTCTAGAAATTATTCTGGGGGCTGGGGTGTGGAATGGGGACACTCTGCCTCGTGCCCTATCCTATTGTGGCTGAGCTGGTATTTGAAGTTGCAAGACAAAGTCCTCTCTCCTCTTCTGTCTCTTCTCCTTAAGCTGAAGGAAGGAGTCTCTCCTGGAGCTGCAGGTTGCATTACCCGGGGTTTGGGGAGAGGTGGTGCAAGTGCTCCTTCGGCTGCCCTGGTTGGTGTTTCATTGGATTGTGTGCCCATTAGTCCATTGGCTCTGAGCCCAGCACAGCACCAGGACTTGCCTAAGACTTGGAGTCCTTGTGGCGTAGACTGCCTTTCAAGTTTATTTAGGACCCCAGAGCCCTTTAGCCCACAATGACGAGGCTTGCTGGAACTCAGAGTCCAGCAGCTAGGATGGGTGATTCCCCTCTGGCTAGGGCTGATCTAAATGCTCGCACTGCGGGCACTGACTGTGTTCTGTCCAGGGTTGCTTTCTGCTATGACAGGACAGCAGAGGGTTCCGATGCAAAGTCTCACAATCACTATGCTTTTCCTCCTCCAAGGTCACAGATTCTCTCTCTGCACCATGTCACTATTGTTGGGGTCTTGGGGAGGGATGGCATCAGCAATTCAAGATTATCTTTCCCACCGTCTTAAGTGTCCCTTTCAGCAATATGTAGTTAAAACCAGGTAATATGGTTGTTCACCTGATTTTTTGTGCTTACGAAGGTATTTTTGTGTGTATGGATAGTTGTTCAACTTGCTGTTCCTGCAGGGATGACAACTGGTGGAGACTTCTATTTGGCCATCTTGCTCCTCTTAGTTTGATTTGCCTTGTTTACACGCACCAAGTGAAGGAGGAAATTAGGTCATGTATTTTCGACTCTTCAGTCTACTGTAACATTGTGTGTTTCCGAGAATGTTCATATTTAGTCTTTACTTTTACTCTAAAGGTGCTTTTCTATCCTACAGTTTTATTTTTAAGAGAGATTTGAGTGCAAGATAACTCTGAGTGTGGTGGGCTAAATAATGTTCCCCAAAACATGTTTAAGACTTAATCCCCAGCACATGTGAATATATTACTTTACATCATAACAGGGATTTTGTAGGTATGATTTCATTAAAGATCAAGAGATGGGGAGATTATCCTGGATATTCTGGGTGAGCACAATGTATTCTCAACGCATTCACATGGGTCTTTTAAAGGGGAGGCAGAAGGAGATTTTACCACAAGGAGGAACGTCACAATGAAGCAGTGAGAGATAAATCTGGCAAGCCCACAGCTAACTTTGAAGATGGACACAGGCCATAAGCCAAAGAATTCAGGCTACCTCTAGGTGCGGAAAAAAGGTAAGAAAATAGATTTTCCCTCCGAAGCCTAGGATAAAATAAAGTCCCGCTGATGTCTAGATTTTGGACTTCTGATTTCCTGAACTATAAGATAATAAATTTGTTCTGTTTAAAATCATTAAGTTTGTGATTTTTTGTATAGCAGCAACAGAAACTAACACATTGAGTCCCTAAAAGAGGATAATGGTACAGCATTGCACCTTCCAAAGAACAACGCCCTCTCACACAAGCTCCAGCAAACACTCCCACCAGTTTTCTTCTCCCTCAGAGAGCACAATAATCTTTGATTACATTGCTTTATCTACAGTCTTTATTTACTTCCAAATTATTGTTTATTTTCTATATACACTTATTTTTATTGTTCCCTTGTTTTCTTTAGTCTTGGGTTGAGATGGAATGCCTCATCTCTTTTCATATTTAAATAAATATGTTTTTTTTTCCATTTTACATTTTTTTCACTTAGCTTCAGAGTTTTTGAAAACAAGTCCAAATCAGTAAGTTAAATGTATTCATAAATCTAGTCATTTGGATATTTCATATTTTCAAATTCTACTTTAATATGTAATACTTATTCTACTGGCTTTATTTTTAAGAGAGTAGCTTAAAGTAAGCTGCATGTAGTTGCCAGGTTCATATATATAGACAATTGCAAAGAAAGGTAGGTAGCTAGTCCCCACAGGAGCATAAGAAGTGACTCCTCTTATTTTGTATTTAGCTACTATAGTACTATATTTTCAAAATTAATTTAAGTTACAGAATTTTTCCCCAACTTCACCTATACCTACACACTCAGCTTATAACTTCTCTTATTTCTCTTCTTTCCCTCCTTGCCTTCACGTGTAGCATAAGGGTAGTCCTTCCTTTTTACAAGGTGAATAAACCTTATTTCCAAGAGCCATATTCACAGTACTGTTGTTTCTCTCTTGAAAAGGTCAGGTCTATCTGTTTGGAAAGCAGTTTTTCTCCACTATCCCCTTTATTTAGTTGAGAAAATTTAAAGGGGACTTGTCTCACACAATGCTCAAAGTGTCACTTTACAAGAGTTTCTTAATTATAGAGCTTTTCATGATTTTTTTCACCTTTACCTCTAAATTAGCCATCATATTAAAGTGAAAACATCCAACTATTTCCTGTAAGTGAAATGAATACCTTGAATATTTACAATGTGCTAGGCATTTGACTTATTGTCTTTATATTATTATTTATTTTTAGTAATTTATTTAAGATACACTAAATGATTATTTGTCAGTCACTGGCCTAAGCACTTTACAAATATTAACATCATTTTGAAGTTTCTTTCTATTTATTTATCTCTAACTGGCAAATAATAATTATCTATATTTATGGGGTAAAATGAATTTTTTTTTTTGAGATGGAGTCTCGCTCTGTCACCCAGGCAATGGTGGATCTCGGCTCACTGCAACCTCTGCCTCCCAGGTTCAAGCGATTCTCCTGCCTCAGTCTCCTCTCCTGGATTGCAGGTGTCCACCACCATGCCCAGCTAATTTTTGGAATTTTTAGTGGAGACAGGGTTTCACCCTGTTAGCCAGGCTCGTCTCGAACTCCTGACCTCAGATGATCCACCTGCCCCGGCCTCCCAAAGTTCTGGGATTACAGGTGTGAGCCACCGTGCCCAGCCAAAATGTGATATTTTGATCTATGTATATATTGCAGAAAAATCAAGCTATATATCCATCACCTCCCCAACTTATTTTTTTGTGTGTGGTGAGAACATTAAAAATTTATTATTTGGCAATTTTGACATATACATTATTACTATCTGTAGTCACCATACAGTACAATAGATAATTCCTCCAGTCTAAATGAAACTTAGTACCCTTTGATCAATATCTCCCCTTTCCACATCCTTCATCTTCCCCATAGCCTCTGGTAACCACCTTTCTACTCTGTTTCTATGAAATCAACATTTTAAGATTCCAAACATAAGTGAGATCCTGCAGTATTTGCCTTTCTGTACCTAGCTTATTTCACTTAACATAGTGTCCTCCAGTTCTAACCATGTTGTCACAAATGACAAAATTTTGAAAACATTTTTAATTCATATAACAAAACCATGAAGTAGGTACTATCATTAAACATGGTTTTACAAATGCAGAATGTGAGAATATATATAAAGTAGCCAAAAGACACCCTAGTGAGTGGTAGAACTGAGAATGTAACACAGGCAGTCTGTCCCCAAGTCCCTCCTCTTAACCATCACACTCTCCTATTTTGCCAGTAACCAGCATCTCTCACTCTATGGATGCATTACACTATGTAACTCCTAAAACTAGCATATGAAGCGATGTGTCATTCTGGACATTTGGGGATAAGTGCCTAGAACTCAGAGAGTACTAGCTTAAACATGGGAACTATTGGAATGATGTTTTAGTTCACAGAACTGAACCAGAAGAGGGACTCCATCAGTGTCATTTCTCTCTCTCTCTCCCTCCCCCCCCCGTTTTTTTTTTTTTTTTTTTTTTTAGTGCTGTTACTTTGCTCAGCATCTTCCTTATTTCAGTAGTCACCAGTCACATCATGTACACATTCAATATGCCTGAATTCAACTATGGTATATGTGCTGTCTCAAAAAACACTAGAGGGTGACAAGTAGCAGTTTGGTTTGTTTGTTTTATTTATTTCACATTTTATTCTTATTACACTGGGCTGGGCAAAGGGTTGTGCACCACTGTGTAGGTCATATTATTCTGCTGCTTTCATTTTTTTTGAGAGGGAGTCTCGCTCTGTCGCCCAGGCTGGANCCCCCCCCCCGTGTGTGTGTGTGTGTGTGTGTTTGGGGGGAAGGGGGGAACTACAACCAGATTATAAAGAATATAAACACAGAATTTCTCTAGAATCACATCATTTGGAAACTTGTCCAGAAGACATTTTCCTACCAGCTTCAGCTCTACAAAGAACAAGTCACAGAGAGCTGTACAATTGGGACCCTGTTTGGGACTGCAGGGCATCCCTGTAGCCAGAATGACAGAATCTCACATTTGGGTAGCCTGAGACAAAAGCCCACTCTTGAAGCCTGGGGGTAAGATGGTGTTTAGCTCCACCCACCAAAACCACATTAGTGGAGTAAGTAAGAGTAGTTTGCTCAAAAGAAGGTGTGGGTTGGAAAGGAGACAGAGCCTGTTCTGATTTGGATAGACTAAATTATTTTTTTATTCTATGAATGAGTGTTATTATTGTCCCACTTACCAGTAAACGCCAGTAAACTCTGGTGAGCTTTGAGACGGTAACTTGTTCAAGGTTATGCAACAAGGAAGGAACTGAATCAGGATTTAAACTGAAAACAATAGCCAGCTTTTAACCATTAGTCAGTTTACAGTAAGAATTCCTCTGTGTAATATAGTTGGACTTAGGATCACACTGACTGGGGAAGCAATGCATTGCTTCCTGTGCCATTCAAAAGAAGGAAGGGAAGCTAAGCATACTGATCTTCTGCTTTGAGCCACTCACCTTGCTACATGCTTTAACATATGATCTTCTCTGTTTCTCAGCTCAATTTTAAGAAGGACGTACATTTATTTTATGTTTTAAACTAATTGTCTCAGTTAAGTAACAGGCTCAAGTCCATACATCCAATTTGATGCAGAACCATAATTCCGACTGAGATTTACTAGAAACCCATGCCCTTGAAGTAGCTCAAGAGGTGCCCATGCTTTTAAATATTATGAACCAGTAAAATATTAAAAGAATAACAGTTAACTAACTTACATGAAGTATAAATTTTCTATTTTGTCATATTACGACATATAAAAACAAACTAAAACAGGAAAGAAGCAGAGAGAAAAAAGGAGAAGGAGATAGAGAAGAAAGAAGGAGAAGGATGAGAAAAGGGAGGAGGAAAAGAAGAAGAAAATACACACAAACACCCTCCCATCTACGGTAATCTTCATTTCATGAAAGGAATCATATATTGTACCAAACGCTAAAAAGATCATAATCTCTGTATAAAGGACAGTTCTTAACATTAATTAATGTCTCTATACAAGACATTTTTTTTTCCACTCAGGACCTTGAAACACTTAAGAAGAGCTTCTTTTGGCACCAAATGCAGGAGGCACTCTGCTGTTCATTCACACCCTGCACACCAAACAAGTAGCGTTGTCTGGAAGTCAACTCTCCAGAATGCAGGCATCTAAGATGGAAGCACTCTACCACATCTTCCACAGACATTGCTCCTCCTTGTCAAGGCAAAAATGAATCATTTACGATATTTCCTTACTATTTTTAAGTTCAATTCAATCTTCAGCTATTTCCCCTGTTTCTAGTTTAAATTGTTAACTTCCATCAAAATAAAATGCCTTCTCCGATCTTATTGGTATGTACCAAAAAAAAAAAAAAAAAAAGGATTTGTGCCACATACTTAAAATAAATATATCTTGGTCATTGATTTGGGAGAATAAAATATTCTCTTGTGTTTTAATGAAATAAAAGAACCTCATCCATGTTGACTGGCGAGTGCTGTCTATGTGCCTTGAAAAATACAATGTGTAGATTGGTCCTTTTTGTGCTAAAGAGTTTATGTTAACTCCTATATTGTTATATTACAGGAGAAAATGGCTTTTATTACCAATCATAGGGTTTAGAGGAAGGGAAATACGTGTTATGAATCTCCACACATGTTGAAAATAGATGCATAAAGTGTTTAGTTTGAAGACAGGCTGCACTGATTCACTCAGCCGGAAGTTATAATTGGCATGGTTTGCTGTATGCATTTGTTTGTGAAACATAGTGCATAGTATTAGCTAAGACCATTACCATGTCTGAAAACTAATCTTGATGGACAAATATTTAGCAATTCTGTGTAGCTTAAACATATTGAGTTTTCAGAGCAGATAATTCCCATAGAATTCTCTCACTTCTAGGGATTTGAAAATATTCACCGAGTGACTTTTGTTTTTCTTCAATAAAAGTGCATTTGTACATACACACATGTATAAACACACACTTATATATATATATGTATACACACACACACACACATATCTGTCTAATGGTGATAGATTACACTGTTCTCTAAAGTTCTGGACGGAAGAATTCTCTGCAGTCAAGTCCTAACACTTAACAAGCAAAAAGTTAATACTTGAGGCTGTTTCCTATTTATGTAGTTAAATAAATGGGCTTACTTGGTCCAGAAGGAAGCTAAACGGTATTCAAGGGTTATAAGTGTGATTCTTGCCTCATTTAGTTTGAAAAACCACCTATTAAAAAATTAAGAAAATAATAATCTCAGATTTATTTCCACATGCCAAGTTGAATACAGAAACTCATTGAAAAACTACTTCTAGAAATAACTATTACCAAGGACGTAATTAAATAAAACATTATTTAATATTATTTAGATTTAGAATGAAGCTCATAACTGGGCCCTTAACTTATACACAACTCAAGTCATTTGTTACACTGGGATTTCTTTTTCTTTACAAGTGTCATTGTCAAAGATAAGAAGGGGAATTAAGATCCAAATATGTTATTTTAAATTATTATTATTTTTTTCTGTTGGCAAATATTGACATATTTTGAAAGATACTCTTGAGAAAGCTTCCAAAAGAATGTTTACACAGGCATTAAAATCATAAAGGCTGTCATTATGGGCAATTTATTGAACTCTGTGACATGAAGATGTTTAAAAGACAGGATACCAGAGACATTTGTTTCCACAATTTTTTAAAAATCTAACTTCAGTAAAAAATGGAGTACATTTATTTTATTGAATATATGTCCTGGCTCTTCTTGAAAAATATTAAAAGAGTAATTCAGGTTTTACATGTTGGAAATCAGAAAGTACTATTACTCCCATCATACTTCGATATCCCTTTCCTACCCTTGTCCATCCCCGTTCTTCAGAGTAACAGAAACCACCAGCAAAAAGCCTTCCTGGAAAGGTGAGATGTTCCTTAATATATATTCAGTCTGTGACTTTTTAGCAAGGTATTTAATCACTGGTGTAACCTCCAGTGGCATCCTGCCATATTTTACATTTCTCAAAGTGCCAGAGCAATTAAGCGGTAAGCAAAAGTAGAACTAAAATCCCTAAATTTTTTGTGTTCTATTTCATATAGATAAAATAATGCTTCTGGGCTGGCTATAGTGGTGTGAGCCTGTAGTCACAGCCACTCAGGAAGCTGAAGTGGGAGGATTACTTGAGCTCAAGAGTTTGAATCCAGCCAGGAAAACATAGCAAGACCTTGTCTCTAAAACAATTTTAAAACACAATAATCCTTTTATTGTTGCACACTAAAAATTAAATGATCACCAAGCTCTATTGTTTCTTCTTCTAACTGGTGACAGTAAAAGCAATTACAACATTCTACCCTGCTCTAAAGCTATGAAGTTTGGGCAAGTTATATTAAATGCTCTGTACACTCTTATATTTAACACTCTTCACATATGCCTCATACAGCCCCAAGGATGTTTTTGAAATGAGTGATAGTATCGCTTTCATACCTAACATGACCAATTTCCCCAATCTCAGGTATCCTCAGACTAGTGAATATTTATCTACTCACTATCACCCCATTGTTCTTTGTTGTTTTCCTACCTGACATCACAGAAGACAGAAGACAGTGTGTAGAGGAGTGAGAAAGGGTCGTGTATGATTCAGCCCACCCTAGTTGTAGTCCTTAACCATCATAAGGACATGCTGTTGCAGGTTAGGTTACCTGGGAAGTTAACTCTGAGACAGATATTTTTGTGCTAAGGGAGGTTTGCCAGATTTAGCAAACAAAAATTCAGGATGCCTGGTTAAATTTGAATTTCAGAAAAATAATAAATTTTTTTAGTATATTTTATGTCCTATGCCATATTTGGGACATACTTCTACTAAAAATTATTTGTGTGAAATTCTAATTTAATTGTGTGCTCTGTGTTTTATGTGGCTCTCTACTTGGAAGTACTTTCAGGACCAACAACAATGGGAAGTGAAGAAAGAAACATTCCACAGAAAAGGAAGTTGCACTTACAGCAAAGCTCTCACTAGGCCCATTCTAGAGGGAGCTCTGGAGGTAGATGACCCTTCAGAATGGTCCCCCATTAGGGAAGGGAGGAGCCAGGCCTTTGGAACCCTTCACAACAGTCATTGAATGCACGTTGTCCCAGAAGGGGGCATGACCTCATCCAGGTGGCTCTTTTCAGCCAGGGAATCTCTCCGCTGGAATCAGCTGAGAGCAGTTGTCCTATTCAGGGGAAGGAGGGAACCTAACTGGCACGTCGCAGCCTTCACTACACTTACCCAGTCTCATCCACTGACTGCAAAAAAGAAAAAAGAAAAGTAGATACAATGATGGAATGTCTGGACATGAAGTTTCAAAGAGAAGGATTTTGTGAAACCGGTTTTCGTTTGTAGCAGTCATTCTTTACAATGCTTTAGGCCAGGCGTGGTGGTTCACGCCGGTAATCCCAGCACTTTGGGAGGTTGAGGTGGGTGGATCACTTGAGGTCAGGAGTTTGAGACCATCCTGGCCAACATGGTGAAACCCCATCTCTACTAAAAATACAAAAAACTATCCGGGCGTGGTGGAACTCACCTATAATTCCAGCTACTTGGGATGCTGAGGCAGGAGAACCACTCGAACCCGGGAAGCAGAGGTTGCAGTAAGGCAGAGATTAAAGTGAGCTGAGATCGTGCTATTGCACTCCAGCCTGAGAAACAAGAGCAAAACTCCATCTCAAATAATAATAATAATAATAACAATAAAATGTTTTGCACCCTAGACCCCTTGAACTTGGTCCCCTTCCCAGAATAATGTTTTCAAATTAGAAAATAAAATACATAAGATTAAGATGAAAAGCATTTATGATACATCTATCAACATTTTTAACAACTACATTTGCAATAGAATAAAATATAGGCTCCCTTATTAATACATTAAATAAAGGGATCTAGCAGGTCTAATAAATACCATAATTTCAAAGCACTGATGAATATAAATCATATTTCAAGATAGCTTCAACAGCAGTGATGTTAAATGAAATCTGTGGTTTATACTGGTAACTAGTCTCAGATGCTACATTATGGTTAGAGATAAATAAAAATAAAGATTTTTTTCCCATCCAAGTTTCTAAACCCCAAGTTGATATAGAAACAATTTACCAAAGATAAAATCCTTGATGGAAATGGGAAGTAAAATAGAAAGGAAAAGAAAATCACAGTGGTCAAGACATTCTAATGAGAATTTCAAATAAAAGAAAATATAAAAAATAGTTCATAATAATAACATTGATATCACAATGTAATCGAATAACTACTAAAAGATTGTTTGCATCCTGCAGTAGAAGTAGAATCAGAGCATGTTTTCCACATCTGCCAGAGGTGTATTCTGGTCATCAGTTTCTTCATCTGTAAAATGGAGATAATCTAGCCTGTCTACCTAATTGTATGATTAGGATTCGAAAAGTGAAAGTAATCACTATTAACTTAAAAATATTATTGTCCACCAAACATAGGATAACATTTTCTGCCCTCTGCAAACATAAAGATGCCACTTTGGCCCTCAAAGTGATCACAACTTAGAGGAACTCAAATAGACATCAACAAACAATGGGGTGAATGTCCTATACCAGAGATAAGGACAAGGCAATGGATACTGCCTGGGCAAAACAGGGCTGATGCTACAGAAAAAAACAGGATGGTACTACTGTTTTAAAGAATAAAGATTTGCCAGTTAAAGAATGAGGAATCAGCTGGAGAGTGAAGAGGAAGGATATTGTAGGCAGAGGAAGGATATTGTAGGCAGAAGAAGGATATTGTAGGCAGACATTAGAAATATTTGCCCCAGTAATTGTCTATCAATCCCCACTGGTTTGATCTTTCTAGATTATATGATTCCATTTTTTCTCCCTAAAGAAAAAATAAGAACTCAAAAGTGGTTTTTAACTGACATACAGATACAATCCAGTTCACTTTCTCAAGTGCAAAGAAAATATTTACAATAGCCAAATTCTGAGTGAGAAATAAAACAATTAGAAACATAATAAGAAGGTATTATTTTGGGATGGTATCTACATACTGTTCTTTAGGAAGAAAAACATATAATATGACTATATGTAAATACTTCAATGCAGTAAGAGCATTAGGAAGAAAACCCATTATAGCAGTTTTTATTGCGTAAATGTAAAATGTTGAAAATCACTTTAGTAAAACAAATAAAATTTCTATAGTAACAATTATTATGTATACTGACATAAAACCTTATGAATTCTGGTGGAAAAGTCTTTTTTCTTTCCAACACATTTTTTCTTTCAAACACAAGTCATCATTAGGCACATGGGAATTAATATGAACTAAAGTTATACATATTTTCCATATTATCTAGGATCTCCATGGGGTTTTTAATTCACCAGGTCAAATACAAAGTTCAAATATGTTTAGTGCTGTTTTCTCAGAGGCAATACATCTATAAATTTATCATCATATTTGTATCACTTAGTTGACATAACAATTTAAATTGCACAATTTTCTAATAATTATTCACATGTCTCATCATTGTTTATGAATGTTAATCATGTAATGTCTATTTCTAGGTGATGTAATCAGAGAGATGAATTCTATCTCTTTCAAAGAAGTCCAGATGCTCTCAAGGCTGCCAAAATTCCAGGACAACTCCCAGTCCTTCTGTGACGTGAACTCTGTGGCATTTGACCTGTTGCTGATCATTGCTCTTTTTTTGTGAAATATTCTACCTTTGGCTCACAAAATAGCCCTCTATTCTGAGTTTTCCCCAACTTCTCACATTCTTTCTCCCCAGCCTCATTTGTGGATTCTTGACCTTCTTCTGCAGGTTTCTTAAATCCCAACATTGCTGACGTTTCTATCTTCAGTACTCAGTCTTCTTACCATCTTACTTTCTATACTCTTCTACTCCTTTTTTTTTTTCGAGTCACGGTCTTGCTCTGTTGCCCAGGCTGAAGTGGTGTAGTGGTAAGATCATAGTTCACTACAGCATCAAACTCCTGGGCTCAAACAGTGTTTCCACCTCAGCTTCCCAAGTAGATTACATGGGTGCCACATAACAGGTTAATTTTTTAACATTTTTATAGAGACGAAGGTCTCTATGTTTGCCAGGTTGGTCTCCAACACCTGGCCTCAAGTGACCCTCTTGTCTCTCTGGGATTAAAGGTGTGAGCCGCCATACCTGGCGACTTTGCATACTCTTCTAAGAGGATTAATTCACTCTAAAAGCCTTACCACCTTGTTCCTATGAAAACCACTTTAAGCTGAAACTCTCATCCTTCTCACCTCATCAGCTCTTTCTCTTTATTTTCTCTGCCAAGGATAATGTCAACACCAATTTTTAGATACCCAAACCAAAAATCTTGGAGTCACTTTGACTCTTCGTTCTTTCACCCACCCACCTCCCAAAATCCAACTGGCCACCAAGCTCTATACCCTGCGTCTCCTTCCCTCTAGTCTTCAACACTACTTTTCTTGATATGACAGTAGCACCTCTACCTCCTCGTTCCTTTCAACTCATTCTCCACACTGCAGCCAGAGTGAACCTCCTAAAAACATAAAGGGAAACATGTCCCTCTCCTGCTTAGTGTCCTTATAAATAATAACCCAGAATCTCAGCATAACATGCAAGTTCCTTCACATACTATCTTCTGCTGCTTCTTCAACCTTACCTATTATTTTGTATTTTTAATTATTGTGGGTGTTTATGAGAGGTATATATTTATGGGGTCTGTGTGATTTTTTTTTTTTTTTTTTGAGATGGAGTCTTGCTCTGTTGCCCAGGCTGCAGTGCAGTGGCGTGATCTCGGCTCACTACAACCTCCATCTCCCGGGTGCAAGTGATTCTCTTGCCTCACCCTCCCAAGCAGCTGGGATTACAGACTCCCACCACTATGCCTGCCTAGTTTGTTTTGTATTTTTAGCAGAGACAGGGTTTCATCATGATGGCCAGGTTGCTTTTGAACTCCTGACCTCAAGTGATCCGCCCACCTCGGCCTCAGAATGTTCTAGAATTACAGGCATAAGCCACCGCGCCTGGCGCATGTGATGTTTGATACAGGCATACAATGTGTCAAAATCACATCAGGATAATTGGAGTATCCATCACCTCACGCATTTATCCTTTCTTTGTGTTATGAACACACTGATCCCATTTTTTTTTAGTTATTTTAAAATATACAATAAATGATTATTGATTGTAGTCACCTTGTTGTGCTATCAAATACAACATATTATTTGTGTTATCTAACTCTACCCGTGAACCCATTAACCTCTTGTAGGGAGAGGTTTGGGGAGCTGATCAAAGAAAAAGATATGCTGAGAAGCAATAGCACACACAAGCTTTATTGGGTGATGGCTGGATGGGTGTGCGTGTGGGTGAAGTCCCTAACAATAGCAGTCTGTCCCAATGAATGGCACAGATTTCCCAACACAGAGGCAGAAGAGGGCAAGGAAGCCTCTGGGGGTGAGGCACACTGGCTTAGGTGTCTGCTGATATCCACTTGGCAGCACTGTGGGGAGTCTCTGGATCCGAGAGTTCCCGAGGGCAGAAGCAGGTTGGGGCTTTATGGGCTGGAGTTTATCTATCGCTTGCAAATGTGGGGTGAGGTTTTGCAGGGTGAGCAAAGAAGGGAGGTTCTAGGTAGCTAAAAATCTGCTTGTTTGTGCTATTTTTGAAATAACTGAATATGGAGAAATTTTGAGTTTGGCACTTGGTGGGTTTTTGTGCTGACAGTTCTCAGCCTGTGGGGAAGAAATTAACAACTTGGGGTCAATACACAGAGGCCATCTTTGCCTCATTTATAAAATACTCACACCGCTTCTTGACAGAAAATGTCCTTGATTTGCTTACTCAAACTATTTGGCTTTTTACAAACGAGTAATTCACTTTTATACATCTGCATTGTTGCCCAAAACACTCTTAGGGAACTTACTATTCAGTAGAGGAGGAAAAAAAGATTGATTAACAGAGTTGGGGGCCCGTATTAGAAGAAATAAACTCAATTCATGCTTATATACCCAAAGTGTATAATAAAAACCTTCAACAAACCAGGAAGACTAATGTATTAAACATATTCTCAGTCACCAGGATACTACTAAAGACAGCTCTCCAGGTTAGCACCCAGACAAATATGGATTAGACACCTCATGCAAGATCAATGAGTGCCTAGAGCTTGTGGTATGTGTTATTTACTTCTCATATGAGTCATAGGAGCTGGCTATTAGAAGCTTTCTTTTGACAGATGAGGAAATTGGGGCTCAGGCTGGCAAAGTAACTTGCCAAAAGTCACAAAATTAGAAATTGGAAGTGTTGAGCTTCACACCCAAATCTATTAGCAAAGCTTTGCTTTCTATCAATACATACTGACCAACAAATTCATTCAACAGGACTTTTTCTCACCCATTTATTCCCATTCATCAGTGAGATTTTCTTGTCCACATCTGCCAAATTCTTAGAAATTCCAGGTATGCTATGATAATGTTCATTTCTACAGACCCTCCCTCAATTGCCAGAGCACAAGTACAAGGTGTTCTAGAATCTCAGAAATGTGGAGCAGGGAATAAAGGGAGAGGTGGGAGTTTTCAAGAATAACTATTTGGGACAATTTGCATTAGATATCATTTGCATATCATTAATATCAGTAGAATTTAATTCAGCCTAGGAGGTCTTAGAGCTTTAGGAGGCAAGCCCTAATGAAAGCAGTAGGGAGGGCCTTGGTTCCAAGCAATTAGTAAGTTTATGAAGGACTCTGGTCCAACAACAACAATAATGGTATAAGGCAGTGCTCAGAAGTTAGGCAGGATTTCAAGCCCCTGATGAGCAGTAAGCCACCTACTCCCAGACTGGACAATAATGCAGGAAGAAGGAGAAATGCTGAGGAACTAAAGAGATGTCCAGGGTTCATTCCTGGAACTCTGAATTCTAGATCCAGGCTCCATTACAAGGTTGGACTGATTTGGGAATTCAGCTAAGTCTGAGTTTGAAGGTGGAGAGCACTGGTGACTGTATTTGGAGTCACTGAGAAGACAAAGGCAGCAGGTAAACCTAAGTCTTACAATAACAGTGGAATCTGCCTGTTTTCTTTTTTAAATCCAAGCCAGACAAATGAACAGCTATTGGCAACATAGACACAAATAATCATTAATGCATTGCCATATAAATGTTCCCAGTTTAAATTCATACTTATGAACATTGGGACAATACATAATTTTCTCTCTTCAGAATTTGGAGGCATATAGATTGACTAATAGAAAGATAACAACTTTCAGATTATTTCAGAAGTTTCAAGACTAAAGGATACATTTTCCAAAAATATTGTCACAACATGGTAGTTATTCAATGTTTGAGTAATTGTTGTTTGCCAATGGAAAGCTCATGTCTTGAGAAATTTGTGTACAAACAAGTAGAAGAATTAGCTTCTTCATTCCTCTGGCATGTGGGTTACTGGTGAAATACTGTAGAATATGAAACAATTTGCCCCACAGAGATGCTTTCCACATTCATTTTCCTGCAAAGCGTCTCTAAAAACAGCAACCTTTTTTTTCTAGGATACAAAATGATAAATTTATTCTACTTTGGATTTTTACTGTTCAAATATATATACTCTAATTTCATTTGATATAAGTATTCTGTAATCACTGAGAAGGAATGTCTAACATATTAGCTCAGTATTTAGCAACTAATAATTTCCTTGATATGTTTCATAACTTCCCTTGATTCTAAATAAGATTATTTTTAAAGCTATAGTCGTATTTCCAGGTTTTGTATTTTCTCAGTAATAGGTCTAATATTTTGTTCCTATACATTTACTAATATGTGTTGTTGACACACCTCAGTAATTAAGTGAGTATCCTCATAAATGAAGCTTAGATTTTAGACTATAAAATTTAACCAATATCACATAGCAGGATTTGACACAAACTTTGGTTTGGTCTCAGTTACAGCAGTGTTGTTTTGTTTTAAAAGCCTTCACGAGATACAATTCACATACCATATAAATCACAAATTTAAAATACATAATTCAGTGGTTTTAACATATTTAAATATTATGTGCAACCATCCCCCCCCAGTTATTTTTAAAACATTTCATCACTTCACAAACAAACTCCATATCCCTTAGATATCAATCCGCTGTCCCACCACTACCCACCATCCCTAAGCAACACTAACCTGCCTTTAACCTCTATAGAGTTGCCTATTCTGCACATTTCTTTCTTTTTTTAAAAACAAATATACTTTAAGTTCTGGGATACATGTGCGGAACGTGCAGGTTTGTTACATAGGTATACACATATCTTGGTGGTTTGTTGCACCCATCAACCCATCATCTACATTAGGTATTTCTCCTAATGCTATCCCTCCCCTAGCCCTCCCACCCCGTGACAGGCCTTTGTGTGTGATGTTCCCCTCCCTGTGTCCCTATGTTCTCACTGTTCAACTCCCACTTGTGAGTGAGAGCATGCGTATTTGGTTTTCTGTTCCCGTGTTAGTTTGCAAAACAGCAAGATTTTAAGAGAGACTGTTATAAAAAAATGATGGCAACTTGTTAGAAACTAAATAGATTTTTTTGAAATGCTATTTTTTTTTGTCTTGAATTCAACCATTAAATAAGGATAGTATATTCCCTTACGGGGAGGCTATTTCTAGCTGGCTTTATTTATTGGAGGATTATGAGGCCAGATGCAGTCTCCTTGCGGACCTATGTGTTTCATTCATGCTGCTGTAAGACAATACACCATAGCCCTAACCATGGCTAAACATCATAAGGGTGAACAAGCCAACAGGCAAGAGAAGAGTTGTCGTGATGGGAAAACCACTTGCTGTTGTGCTTTTGCATGTCTATAAGCTTTACTGTATTATGCTGAGACATAGTTGTTCCAATGAGACTTTAGAGGAAAGACCAGGGTAGAAAGACACTAAAAGAGCCTAGAATATCAGGCATTCCTGACATGATTCACTGGAGAATAAGCATATCCAAGAACAAGCTACCAGAACTTGGGAAACATACTTTAAATAGGCAGGAGAGGGGCCTCCCTTCTGTTCTAGAGCTTCCCTAGACTTAACTGTGGACTTTATGAAATGCAGACTCATGTTAAAATACCTCCGGACAATGCAGCAGGTTGTTAAATGTAACATTTTTTGTTTTCTCAGAATTTCAACAGAGGGCTCATTATCACAGAAGTAAAAAAGGAAACACCAACTACTTCTGTATCTTAAAGCAAAGTGTTGGGCTACCTATGCAAGGTGGACTAAGGGATTTTAAAGCAGGTTCCGCTGGTTTCAGCTCATCACCTACTTCCAGGCTAAGAGGATAGAGAGATGGGTTTATTTGAGGGGTTTTAAGGAGATTGAATATGATATTAGTAAGGTTGTTTCGGAGAGATTTGTCAGAGTATTGTGGATTGTTTCTGCCCTTAAGGGAGAAGAAATGGGATGCTTCCCTTGCATATCATGCTGGGAAACACCTTTGGATAGCTTAATAGGTGTTCCCTGAAAGTTGAGGGATAAGGGGGCTGGTTTGGTCTCCCACCTGCAGTACAAAAGAAAGGCATTGTGTTAGTCAGTTGTCCTGGGGCATTACAGCAACACACAACAGCTAAGTTAGAAAGTCCTGTACATTCGAGGCTGTGTGAGTTTATCTAGAGTTGAATGGGAACTCCATAGAAAGAAGCTGGACTGAGTCATCTTGAGTGGGCCTCTGCTAAAGAGGAAGGCCTAGAGGTATGAGAGGATCAAGCAGGAATAATCAGATCCATTGGTAGGAATCCAAGGGCCTTGGAGGAAGATTGTAAGCAATTAACAACAGGAGGTATCTACCATGTCAAAGGAACTGAAAGGGGAGTCCACAAGAGTCCATAAAAACAACAACAAAATATTATTTTGAGTCAGCAACTTCCAGAGGACATCAACACCAGATACACCTCACCTAGTAAGACCTTTCTACATCTTACGTCTCCTACCCCTCCTGCTCTGAACCTGGAAGAGTCATGTACCCAACAGAATAAGAGAATGAGTAGAGCTGAAGACGACGGACAGACAGAAAAGACACTGACTATAGTGACTCCCTTACTGCAGGGGGTCTGAGTCTTACAAACCTGAATTAAACCTGAACTGGGGGAAGAGATAAATTTGAAACTGCACAGCAGTGTGGGATAATGTGACTACGTTGAAGTGGACTTTTTTTTTTTTTTTTGAGACAGAGCCTTACTCTGTCACCCAGGCTGGAGCGTAGTGTGCAGTGGCGCAATCTTGGCTCACTGCAACTTCCGCCTCCTGGGTTCAAGCGATTCTCCTGCCTCAGCCTCCCGAGTAGTTGGGATAACAGGCACCTGCCACCACGCCTGGCTAATTTTTGTATTTGTAGTAGAAACAGGATTTCACCATGTTGGTCAGGTTGGTCTCAAACTCCTGACCTCATGATCCGCCCACCTCGACCTCCCAAAGTGCTGGGATTACAGGTGTGAGCCACTATGCCTGGCCCTAAGTATACTTTTTATTGTTTAAGAGTAACCAGAAATATCATGGCACAGGGCCAAGATGCAGGTGCTATTTGATGGAGCTTAATGAAGTGTGGTGAGAAATAACAGACCTTGTGCCTAGCAACCAACTTGTTCAATAAACTGATAGCATTAAGGATCACAGACACTCTTTGTCCTATGCAATCAGGAGATTTAGCTGACAGAAGTTCATCACTATCGCAAACCACAAATGAGGATGAACAGAATCTGTCTTGTCATTTATTGTAGGTGCATGTTGCTTTCTAGTTATTTCCCTTGTGTTTGCACTAAGCATTTAATAATGTCTTATTATAATGTTCCAGCCTGGTACTACCTGCTAGTGTCTAGTTAGAGCCTTAAAGGAGTAGGAACTCATGTCCTCTAGGCCAATGATGGCATTAATGGCCTCCAGGAGGAGACGCATCACAGTGGAATAAGAATAGGAACTATGAGGTCCAACTGCCCCACTACAGATGCATAGCTCTTTCCTTTGTTACAAAACTGGAAAGATTATATTGATTATTATGTTAGGGAGCCAGGAAAATTCTCAAAAATATTATTAAAACACATGAAAGGATATATCTTATAGCTGGTCAGTTGTTATGGATAAATGTTTGTAGCTCTCGAAATTTATATGTTGAAATCTTAATGTCCAAGATGATGGTAGCAGGATATGGGGCCTTTGGGAGGTAATTAAGTCATAAGAGTAGAGTCCTTATGAATGAGATTAGTGCCCTTATAAAAGAGGCCCCAGGGAGCTGCCTTTTTTCCTTTCCGCCATGTGAACATATAAGACATCAGCAGTCTGCAAAGCAGAAGAGGACCTCGCTCAGCCTCCAGACCTGTTGTTATAATCACCTGTTCTATGATTTTTTTTTATAGCTGCCCAAAGTGACTAAAACATTGGTTATATTAGAGCAATTCAAGAGTCATCTTTACTTAGGAGCAGAAGTATTTGATGTGTTAAGTGAAGAAAGTATATCCAATGTTCTGACACCAGGCAAATTGAAACATGGGAAAGTGCTGAGGATCAAGTGTTCCAGGAACTGGAGGTTGCTGTGGGAATCCTAGTCCTCACTCCATATCATCATGAACAGCAGGATTTTAGATTTACTTTTGTCCCATGTTGTGACCATTTTGCACAATAGTTACACCTGCCAATGTAACTACTAAACAACGACTGTGAGGCACACACTATGGCAAAAGCAAATGAATTATCAGAATGGAGCCATGGATAAGCCAGGTATTGGTGTATCCAGTATTCATACTCCTTTTCTTCCAAAGTCTGTGTGTTTTCTATATTACCCCTTACGCTTCTGAAACTGGTCTCCCACTTCTGAAACCACAATCTTTATAGACTAAAGTCAATGACTTCATTGCCAAAGCTAAGGGCCTTTTCAGTTTTCATTGCATGTTCTTGTTTCTCATTATAATTAAACATTTTGTGAGTATTTGTTAAATGCCTGCCTTCCCACAGAAAAATAGGTGGTTTCATAAGGACATATCACTCTAGCTCATTACTCTATAGGCAGCACCAAACACAATTATACGGCTTAAAAACTAAGCAGATGTGGCCAGGTATGGTGGCTCATGCCTGTAATTCCAGCACTTTGGGAGGATAAGGCGGGCAGATCACCTGAGGTCAGGAGTTCAAGACCAGCCTGGCCAACATGCTTAAAACTCATATCTACTCAAAATACAAAAATTAGCTGTGTGTGGTGATGGGTGCCTTTAATCTCAGCTACTTGGGAGGCTGAGACAGGAGACTTGCTTGAACCCAGGAAGTAGAGGTTTTAGTGAGCCAAGATAGCACCATTGCACTCCAGCCTGAATGACAGAGTAAGACTTCATCTAAAAAAAAAAAAAGCTAAACTGATGCTTGAAAACTAAATTACTAAATAAATAAAAAGTATTTAGGAGCTACCTTGTAAAAAGTTTTAATGCCAAACTTGGATACATACTTTATTAGGCAGTGGGGAAACATTGAAGATTTCTTAGCTTGTGCCTCTTAAGTTTGACAAATACTAGGACAGCTGTTCTGGTAGAGTGGTACAGAATCATCAGGATGGGAGAAAGGCCAGAGATCTATTCCCTACCAAGAGAGCCCATAGCAGCAGACACCTGGGCTCCAATAGCACACAAGTGAATGTCAATAAGTGCTCAAGCAAATAAATCAGAAACTAGCTTGACCATTTTTGTTTGTTTTGTATATTTATGTGTATACTATGCTTCTACCCCACTCCCTGAAGTGACTGGTTAGCTGCCTGAATTGATTAAAATCACAGATAGTTAGAAATACATGGCCTGAAGCTGAAATCAGATGAAAGTGGTTTCTGACCTATCCAGTAGGACCTATTGCTAAAGAAGTCTTAACTGGACACTAGCTTTGTAAATGTCTAAAAAGGGCCAGAGCATCTGTCCAGTTTCTCTTTCCAGTAATTTTATAATCCTTCAAGTGAAAAGTTGCTAATGTTTCACTCCCTGGACTGGAATGGATGGCAGCCTCTCCAAGCCAGGAAAAAAAATGGTCTGGCTGGCGAGACTCTGACCTCAAGCTTGGCTATCCCTTGCGAAACAACCTCAGTTACACAAGAAAAAGATCAGGCTGTGGGTCCATCTCAATCAGACTGTAGCAGACTTTTATACCACGAATAAACATCATCATCATTTTTTCATGGGATCTCCTGCTCCATTTCTGTAACCCCATCACTTTTAGAAACTCACATGTAATCGATCCAGTGGATTTACTGAAGCTTACCTCATCTCATGAGTCATGAAACCATATTTTATATGGAAAAGTGCAGTTGACTTATTTTCAGTCATTCCTGACCTATATAACTCAATGAACTGTTCTATTTTTCCCCTAAATTTTATTTCAATAAAGTTGGTTAGCCAAGGACTCCAAATTCAGCATTCTATATCTGAAATACCAAATGAAGTATATTCTATATTCTAATACTTGAAAGTACTAGGATTATTTTTTAAGAACTAACCTCCTCTCAAAGTCTTAAAATAAGAACTTTCAAAATATGATTTCCACACAAGTTATTAGGACAACATGTATTATATAACCAAAGCAAACATATAGAGTCAAACATCAGATAACCCTAACAACTCTGTATTTATGAGTATTCTTTAAAGATAACTAGGTTAATAATGAGAGATAGGAATTATAGGTGAAAATGTATATTAAAAGCCAGTCATTAATATTACAGTGGTCTTGGTACTTTGGTGTACACTATATAGGCATACCTTGGAGATATTGCAGATATTCTGGACCACCATGGTAAAGCAAATATCAAAATAAACCATAAATTTTTTGGTGACCCAGTACATACAAAAGTTCTGTTAACATCATACTGTAGTCTGTTAAGTGTGCAATAGCATTATATCTAAATAATATATATACCTTAATTAAAAATACTTTATTGGTACAAATATCATTTTTTCTTATTCATATGTAGGAGCTAAAAATGTCAATTTTATGGAGGTAGAGAGTAAAATAATGGTTACCAGAAGCTGGGAAGATAGAAGGGGACTAAAGAAAGTTGGTTAATGGATGCAGACATACAGTTAGATGGAAGAATAAAGTCTAGTGTTTGATAGCACAGTAGGGTGACTATAACTATAATAACAATAATTTATTGTATATATCAATATGCAATATCTAGAAGATTTGAAATGCTGCCAACACAAAGAAATGATCTGTGTTCAAGGTGATGGGTATCTAAATGTCCTGATTCGATCATTACACATTGTATATATGTATCAAAATATCACATGAATCCCATAAATATGTATAATTATGTAACAATAAATTACTATGTCAAAATTTTTTAAATTTTGTTTTATAATTTTTAAAAAGAACCTATTGATATGTGTAGGAAAGATGAAATCCAAGGGGATATATAGAAGACCCACAGCATCACTGCTCAATAAATATTTTTTGACTGGAAAAAATACTTTTTTGCTAAAAAATGCTAATGATTATCTGAGCCTGCAGTGGGTTACCCTGTTTTTGTTGGTGGAGTGTCTTGTCTCAGTGTTGGTAGCTACCGACAGACCAAAGTAGTGGTTGCTGAAGGCTGTGGTGGTTACGGCAATTTCCTAAAATAAGACAACAATGAAGTTTGCTGTATCAATTGACTCTTCCTTTCATGAAATATTTCTCTGTAGCAAGCATTTGATAGCATTTTACCCACAGTAGAACTTCTTTCAAAATTGGAGTCAGTCTTCTCTAAACCTTCCACAGTTTTATCAACTAAATTAACGTAATACATTTTTTATTGTCATTTCAACAATGTTCATAACATCTTTACCAGGGGGTAGCTTCCATCTCCAAAAAACATTTTCTTTGATCATCCATCCATAAGAAGCAGCTCCTCATCCATTCAAGTTTTATCATCCATAAAATTGCAGCAATGCAGTCACATCTTTAGGCTCCACTTCTAATTCTTTTGATATTTCCCCCAGACATACAATTACTTCCTCACTGAAGTCTTGAACCCCTCAAAGTCATCTATAAGGGTTGGAATCAACTTTCTCCACATTCCTGTTAACATTATTATTTTGACCTCCTCCCCTGAATCATGGATGCTCTTAATGACATCTAGAATGATAAATTCTTTCCAGCTGTTTTCAACTTAGTTTGCCCAGATCCATCAGAGGAATCACTATCTCTGACAGCTAGTCTTACAAAATCTGTTTCTTAAATAACAAGACTTGAAAGTCAAAATTAGTCCTTGATTCGTGGGTTACAGGATGAGTGTTGTGCTGGCAGGCAGAAAAATAACACTAATCTCCTTGTACATCTCCATCAGAGCTCTTGGGTGACCAGGTGCATTGTCATTGAGCAGTAATATTTTTGAAGGAATCTTTTTTGCTGATCAGTAGGTCTCAACAGCAGGCTTAAAATATTCAGTAAACCATAAAATAATCAGATACAATGTCTTCCAGGCTTTGTTACTCCATTTATAGAGTCTAGGCAGAGTAGATTTCATAAAATGCTGAAGAGTTTTAGGATTTTCAAAATGAGCAATGAGCATTGGCTTCCACTTATAGTCACTGACTGCATTCGTCTCTAACAAGAGAGTCAGCCTGTCCTTTGAAGCTTGGCATTGATTTATCCTCTTCAGCTGGAAAAGTCCTAGATGGCATCTTCTTCCAATATACGGCTGTTTGTCTACATTAAAAATCTATGGTTTAGCATAGCCACCTTCATCAATGATCTTAGCTAGATTTTCTAGATAATTTGTTGCAGCTTCTACATCAGCATTTGCAATTTCATCTGCATTTTCATGTTGGTTTACATTATATAAATAGTTTAGTTTCCTTTAACCCTATGAACTGATTTCTGCCACCTTCAAATCTTTCTCTTTTTTTTCTATTTTATTTTACATTCAGGGTTACATGTGCAAGTCTGTTATATAGGTAAACTGCATGTCATGGGGTTTGCGGTACAGATTATTTCATCATCCAGGTAATAAGCATAGTACCTGATGGGTAGTTTTTTGATCCTCTCTCTCCTCCCACCCTCCATTCTCAAGTAGGCCCTAGTTTCTGTTGCTCCCCTCTGTGTCCATACACACTCAATGTTTAGCTCCCACTTATAAGTGAGAACATGTAGTATATGGTTTTCTGTTCCGCTGTTAGTTTACTTAGGATAATAGTCTCCAGCTCCACCCATGTTGCTGCAAAAGACATGATCTCATTCTCTTTAATTACTGCATAATATTCCATAGTGTATATGTACCACATTTTCTTTATCCGGTCTACTATTGATGAGCATTTAGTTTGATTTCTGCCTTTGTGATTGTGAATAGTATTCCAAGAAAACATACACATAGTAGAACGATTTATATTCCTTGGGATATATGCCCTGTGATGGAACTGCTGAGTCAAATGATAATTCTAAGTTATCTGAGGAATTGCCACACTGCTTTCCACAATGGCTATACTAATTTAAGTTCCCACCAGCAGTGTATAAGCATATCTCATTGTGTTTTTGATTTGCATGTCTGTAATAACTAGTTGAGCATAATAATAAAATATCGAGCATTTTTATATGCATGTTGGCCACATGTATGCCTTCTTTTGAAAAGTGTCTGCTCATGTCCTTTGCTCACTTTTTAATGGGCCTGATTGTTTTTTGCATGTAAATTTGTTTAAGATACTCATAGATTCTGGATATTAGACCCTTGTCAGATGAATAGTTTGCAGATATATTATCCCATTCTGTAGGTTGTTTGTTTACTCTGTCGATAGTTTCTTTTGCTGTGAAGTAGTTATTTAATTAGGTCCCATTTTCAATTTTGTTTTGATGCAATTGCTTTTGGTGTCTTCCTCATGAAATCTTTGCCAGGTCCTATGTCTGTAATAGTTTTCCTAAGTTATTTCTGGGGTTTTATAGTTTTAGGTTTTGCATTCAAGTCTTTAATCCATCTTGAGTTGATTTTTGTATATGATGTAAGGAAGGGATCTACTTTCAATATTCTGCATATGGCTAGGCAGTTATCCCAGTGCCATTTATTGAATAGGGAACCTTTTCCCCATTGCTTGCTTTTGTCCACTTTGTCAGATATCAGAATGATGTAGATGTGTGGTGTTATTTCTGGGATCTCTATTCCGTTCTACTGGTCTATCTGTCTGTTTCTGTACCAATACCATGCTGTTTTGATAACTGTAGCCTTGCAGTAAAGTTTGAAGTTGGGTAATGTGATGCCTCCAGTTTTGTTCTTTTTGCTTAGGATTGCCTTGACTATTTGGGCTCTTTTTTAGTTCCATATGAATTTCAAAATAGATTTTTTTCTAATTCTGTGATGAATGTTATTAGTAGTTTGATAGGAACAGCATTGAATCTATAAATTGCTTTTTGTAGTATGTCCATTTTAACAGTATTGATTCTTCCTATTCCCCATGAGCATGGAATGTTTTTCCATTTGTTTGTGTCATCTCTGATTTCTTTCAGCAGTGTTTTGCAGTTCTCTTTATAGAGATCTTTCACCTCTCTGGTTGAAATACCTAGATATTTTATACTTTCTGTGGTTATTGTAAATGGGATGCACAACTGATTTGGCTCTCAGCTTGGATATTATTGATGTATAGGAATGCTACTAATTTGTACATTAATTCTATATTAATTAAACTTTCCTAAATTTGTTCATCAGGTTAAGAAACTTTTCCGCAGAGACTATGAGTTTTCTTAGGTATAGAATCATCTTGTTTGCAAACAGGAAGAGTTTGACTTTCTCTGTTACTATTTGAATGCCTTTCATTTCTTTCTCTTGCCTGATTGCTCTGGCCAGGATTTCCAGTACTATGTTTCCATTCCTATGTTGAATAGGAGTGGTAAGAGAGGACATCTTTGTCTTGTTTTGTTTTTCAGTTGGAATGCTTCCAGCTTTTGCCCATCCAGTATGATGTTAGTCATGGGTTTTTCATAGACGGCTCTTATTATTTTGAAGTATGATCCTTCAATGCCTAGTTTGTTGAAAGTTTCTAACATGAAGAAATGTTGAATTTTATTGAAAACATTTCTGCATCTATTGACGTAATCATTGGTTTTGTTGGTAGTTGTGTTTATGTAATGAATTGAATTTATTTATTCATGTATGTTGAACCAACCTTGCATCCCAGGGATAAAGCCTACTTGATGACTGTGGGCTAGCTTTTTGATGTGCTGCTGGATTCAGTTTGCTAGTATTTTGTTGAGGATTTTTGCATTGATGTTGGCCTGAAGCTTTCTTTTTTTGTTGTATCTCCACCAGGTTTTCGTATCAGAATGATGCTGGCCTCATAGAATGAGTTGGGCAGGTATGTATTTTCCTTAATTTGGGGGCACAGTTCTGATAGAAATTGTATCAGCTCTTCTTTGTATAACTGGTAAAATTCAGCTGTGAATCTGTCTGGTCCTGGGCTTTTCCTTGGTAGGCTTTTTATTACTGATTCAATTTCAGAACTCATAATTGGTCTGTTCAGAAATTCAGTTTCTTCATGGTTCAGTCTTGGGAGGTTACATGTGTCCAGTAATGTATCCATTTATTCTAGGTTTTCTAGTTTGTGTGCATAGAGGTGTTCACAGTAGTCTCTGAGGGATTTTTTTGTATTTCTTTGAGATTAGTGGTAACATTCCCTTTGTCATTCCTGATTGTATTCATTTTTATGTTCTCTCTTTTTTCTTTGTTAGTTTAGCTAGCAGTCTATTTATCTGATTAATGTTTCAAAAGAACAGATTCTTGGTTTTGTTGATGTTTTGTATGGTTTTCATATTTTAATTGACTTCAGCTAGCTCTGATTTGTGTTATTTCTTGTCTTCTGCTATCTTTGGGATTGGTTTGCTCTTGGTTCTTTAGTTCTGCTAGTTTTGATGTTAGGTTGTTAATTTGAGATCTTTCTAACTTTGGGGTGTTGATGTTTAGCACTGTAAACTTCCTTATAACACTGCCTTAGCTGTGTCCCAAAGATTCTGGTATGTTGTTTCTTTGTTTTCATTAGTTTCGAAGAATTTCTTGATTTCTGCCTTAATTTTATTTACCCAAAAGTCATTAAGGAGCAGTTTATTGAAATTTCATGTAATTGTATGGTTTTGAGGTTTTTTTAGTATTGATTTCTATTTTTCTATTTTTATTGTGCTGTGGTCTGAAAGTGTGGTTGGTTTTTTTTTTTTTTTTTAAACGTACTGAAGACTGTTTTACATTCAATTGTGTGGTCAATTTTAGAGTATATGTCATCTGGTAAAGAGAAAAATATACATTCGATTGTTTTGGACTAGAAAGTTCTATAGATGTCTGTTAGGTTCATTTGGTCAAGTGCAGAGTTTAAGTCCTAAATATCTTTGTTAATTTGCTTCCTCAGTGATTTGTCTAATATTGTCAGAGGGATGTTGAAGTCTCCCACTATTATTGTGTGGAAATCTAAGTGTCTTTGTAGGCCTCTGAGAATCTGCTTTATCCATCTGGGTGCTCCTGTGTTGGGTGCTTATATATTTAGGAGAGAGTTAGGTTTTCTTATTGAATTGAACCTTTTACCTTATGTAATGCCCTTCTGTGTATGTGTGTGGTTTTTTTTTTTATTTTTGTTCGTTTAAAGTTTGTTTTATATGAAATTAGGATAGCAACCCCTGTTTTTTCTGTTTTCCACTTGCCTGGTAGATTTTTCTGCATTCCTTTATTTTGAGCCTATGCTATCCAAGAGACAGCGTATCATTGTGTCTTGTTTCTTTATCTAGCTTATCACTCTGTGTCTTTTAATTGGGGCGTTTAGCACATTTACATTCAAAGCTAATATGATATGATGCTGATTTGATCTTGCCGTCATGTTGTTAGCTGGTTATTATGCAGACTTGTTTGTGTGGTTGCTTTATAGTGTCAATGGTCTGGTACTTAAATGTGTTTTTGTAATGACTGACAATGGTCTTTCCTTTCCACACTTAGCATTAGTTTCAAGACCTCTTGTAAGGTAGGTCTGGTGGTAATGAATTCCCTCAGCATTTGCTTGCTGAAAATGACCGTATTTCTCCTTCACTTATGAAGCTTAGTTTAGCTGGATATAAAATTATTGCTTGGAAATTCTTTTCTTTAAGAATGCTGAATGTAGGCCCCCCCAATCTCTTCTGGATTGTAGGTTTCCGCTTTTAGGGTTTAGCCTGATGGGGTTCCCTGATCTGCCCCTTCTCTCTAGCTGCCTTTAACATTTTTGTCTTTCATTTTGACCTTGGAGAATCTGATGATTACATGCCTTGGGGATGGTCTTCTTGTGTGGTATCTCACAGGAGTTCTCTGCATTTCCTGAATTTGAATGTTGGCCTCTCCAGCAAGGTTGGGGAAGTTTTCATGGATGATATCACGAATATGTTTTCCAAGTTGTTTGCTTTCTCCCCATCTCTTTCAGAGTTACCAATGAGTGGTAAATTTGGTCTTTTTACATAAACCCATATTTCTCAGAGGTTTTGTTCATTCTTTTCTAATTCTTTTTTCTTTATTTTTGTCTAAGTTAGTTTAGAGAACTAGTCTTTGAGTGCTGAGATGCTTTCCTCTGCTTGGCCTATTCTGCTGTTAATATGTGTGATTGTATTATGAAATTCTTGTAGCATGTTTTTGAGTTGCATCAAATTAGTTTGATTCTTTCTTCTAATGGCCATTTGTCTATCAGGTCCTGTAACATTTTACTGGAATCCTTAGATTCCTTGAATTGAGTTTTGACTTTCTCTTGCATATTGATAATCTTCATTCCTATCTATGTTCTGAATTCTATTTCTGTCATTTCAGCCTAGTTAAGAACCCTTGCTGGAACTAGTGTAGTCGTTTGGAGAAAAGAAAACACACTGGCTTTTTGAGTTGCCAGAGTCCTTGTGCTCATTCTTTCTCATCTTTGTGGGTTACTGTTCTTCTAACGGTGGTGTAACTTGGGTACAGTTGACTTCTTTTCTGGATGTTTTCAGGGGGCCCAGGCTTTTGTGACAGTTGTTCATTTGTAGCTGATTCTTGCCCTTGGTTTCATGGGGGTATATTATAAAGTATTTTTGGTGTTGATGTTTTGGGCTGTGATCCAGTAGGTGGCGCTTAAGTGTAATGGCCAGTATGTAGGCTCTTGTTCAGTCACGTGGCTCCTCTATATTGCCTCAGGATTGGAGTGGTGCTGCCTCTCAATGTTCTGAAAATGAGGACTCCTCTCCCACTTGAGTGCTGGCTGCAGATCTTGGCTGGGCATTCCTGAGCTGCATACCACAGTCTAGGGTTATCTCGGCCAGGCTTTATGTTTCCCCCTCATCCTGGAGGCAGCAGAAGAAAGGACCTTAGAAGTGGTTGTGGCAGATGGTCTTTCATTTGTCTCTTGGGGCTCCACAATGGAGTGATGCAGAGCTGCTGTCAATCAGTGTGATCAGCCAAGGATGGGGCAGCTGTGTTATGGGCCCAAGCTGGGGGGCCCCTGCCTGGTGATGAGCAGGGGTGGGGGGTGGGATGCAGAGGAGACAGTCTGGCCTCTTCTCCTTAGAGTGGCTGTGGTGTGCTGGATATGTGTTTAAACCATGTAGGGTCTCTGCTTCTTTCCTGATCTTAGGGCAGCCAGGGCAGCACTACTCCCAGAGCCGCTGCTACTGGGAACACTCAGCCAGGGCTTGGGGTGGCTACACTGCTGGCCCAATCTAAGGGCTCTGCTTGGTGATGAGTGGTGGGGGACAAGGGCTCACAGCAAGGAAAGACTAGGCTCCTCTCTCTATGGTGATTGTTGTGTGCTAGAAGCATGATTAAAATCCTCAGCCTCTGTTCCTTCTCCAGTCCAAGGGCAGCAAAAGCAGGCTGCTGCTGCCATGGCAATGAAACAGAAGCCATCAATTGTCTCTGGGAGCCACTCCCCAGGGAAACGTAGAGCCACTAGCAGTGGGTATGCTCAGCCGGGGTTAGGCAGCTATTCTGTGGTCCAGAGCTAGGGGCCTGCCTGGTGAAGAGTCAGGGAGCCCAGGGAAGAGAGACTGGGATCCTCTCCACATGGTGGCTGTGGTGTGCTGGAGGTGCTAGTGTAGCAGCCAGGCGCTTTGTTCCTTCCGCAGCTGAAGAGCACCAAGGGCCATACCACTGCAGCTGCAGTGGGAGAGAGGCTGCGGGTTGTCCCTGGGAATTCCTCCTCAGAGAAATGCAAAGCCTCCACTGACTGAAATGTTCCAATGGTGACAGTTGTGCTGAAGTTCTGGGTTGGGAGGCCCTGCCCTGTGAGAAGCAGGGCTGAAGACACATATGGAAAACAATCTGGCCACTTTTCCATAGCGTGGCTGCACTTTGCTAGGGGTCTGCACCAGATCCTAGTCACTGCCACCCCTGAGAGCCTGAGGGAAACAGGGGTGAGGGCCGAAGATCAGCAAAAATGGCAGCTGGCCTCTTCCTCTGGGAGCTCTATCCCGGAGAAGTGAAGAGGTGGTACTAGCCTGAGGGCCCAGGCAGGGCTGGTGTGGCCAGGCTAGGGTCAGAGGCCAGTAGGCCTTATCCTGTGAGGAAGGGAAGGGGAGGCCTGTAGTTCCTCAATGCTCAGCCCCTTTCATGCAGGCATGTGAGGAAGCCTGACCTACTCCACTGCGGGAGCTGCAGCCACTACTGCCAGGATGGTGCAGGATCCAAGGCTCCCAGGACTCCATGTGTGCCTGAGCAGAGGCTCTGCCCAGACTCCATGTTGTTGCGGGAAGTCAGGGACCCTGAACGGAGGGACCTGCTGAAGCCATGACAGAAGAACATAAATTGTGAAGATTTCATGGACATTTGTTAGTTCTCCAAATTAATACTTTTATAATTTCTTATGTCTGTCTTTACTGCAGTCTCTGAACATAAATTGTGAAGATTTCATGGACATTTATCACTTCCCCAATCAATGCTTTTATAATTTCCTATGCCTGTCTTTACTTTAATCTCTTAATCTCATCATCTTCATAAGATGAGGATGTATGTTGCCTCAGGATCCTGTGATGATTGTGTTATCTGCACAAATTGTTTGTAGAGCATGTGTGTTTAATTTTCAGGGAACAAGAGAGATAACCATTGGGCCTGACTGCCTGAGGGGCTGGACAGAACAGAGTCATATTTCTCTTCTTACAAAAGCAAATAGGAGAAGTATTGCTGAATTATTTTTCTCAGCAAGGAACAGCCCTGAGAAAGAGAATGCATTCTTAGGGGGAGGTCTCTAAAATGGCCGCTCTAGAAATGTCTGTCTTATACGATTGCAGATAAGGAATGAAATAATCCCCAGTCTCCTGTAGCGCCCCCAGGACTAATTGGATTAGGAAATTCCTGCCTAGTAAATTTTAGTCAGACCAGTTGTCTGCTCTCAAACGCTGTCTCCTGATAAGATGTTATCAGTGACAATGTATGCCCAGTGGGACATGAAACTTCATCAGCAATTCTAATTTTGCCCTGGTCCTGTGATCTCACTTTGCCCCCATTTGCCTTGTGATATTTTACTGCCCTTGAAGCATGTGATCTCTGTGACCTATACCCTATTTGTATACCCCTCCCCTTTTCAAATCCATAATAAAAACATGCTTGTTTTGTGGCTCAGGGGGCATCACAGAAACTGCTGACATGTGATATCTCCCCTGGACACCCAGTTTTAAAATTTATCTCTTTTGTACTCTTTCCCTTTATTTCTCAGACTGGCCAACATTTAGGGAAAATAGAAAAGAACCTACGTTGAAATATCGGGGGTTGGTTCCCCCAATATGTGTAGCTCTCTGTGTCAGTCTGAAGGCCCCCCGAGGGGATCTCCTCCCCAGAGGCATCTACTGGGCACAAGTTGCCAAGGTCGTGGCAAGGACTCTACTCACCCATTTCTCCATGGTGAAGGGGACCGCCCCGGCTCCATGCCACTCCATGGCAGGCAGTCATCCAGTCTCCTTCCTCTTCATTATGTGAGGGTCAAGTTGTTTCCTTGATGAATCCCAATGTGTCCACCTGGATGTTCCAGTTGAAGAGCTAGCGTCCCCTCACCACTCTTTCTTCTCTCCCTGAAAGCAGCACACACCAGCTGCTTCCAGTCAGCCATCTCCTCTTTCAAACTTTTTTCTGCAGTTTCCTCACCTCTCTCAGCCTTCATAGCATTGAAGAGAGTTAGGGCCTTGCTCTGGATTAGACTTGGTTTAAGGGAATATTGCAGCTGCCTTAATCTTCTATCCAGCCCACTAAAATTTGATAAGAAAGGCTGCCTTGGCCAGGCAGCTTACATGCCTGTAATCCCAGCACTTTGGGAGGCCAAGGCAGACCAATCAGCTGAGTCCAGGAGTTTGAGACCAACCTGGGTAACATGGTGAAACTCCTTCTCTACAAAAATTACAAAAATTAGCCAGGTGTGGTGTCGCCTGCCTGAGTCCCAGCTACATAAGGGGCTGAGGAGGGAGGAACACTTAAGCCTGGGAGGTCAAGACTGCAGTGAGCTGTGATTACACCACTGCACTCCAGCCTGGGCCACAGAGCCAGACCCTGTAAAAAAACAAACAACAGCAAAAAAAAAATCACCACACAATAGGCTGTTTAGCTTTCTTATCATTTATGTGTTCACTAGAGGAGGAGCACTTTTAATTTCCATCAGGAACTATTTCTTATCATTCAGAACTTGACTGTTTGACCCAATAGGCCTAGTTTTCAGCCTTTTTCGCTTTTGACATGCTTTCCTCACTAAGCTTAATCATTTCTAGCTTTTGAATTAAAAGTAAGAGATGGGTGACTCTCCATTCACTTGAACATTTTGAGGCTAGTGTAGGGTTATTAACTGGTCTAATTTCAATATTGTATCTCAGGATATAGGAAAGAAACAGGGGAATAACCAGTCAGAGGAGAAGTCAGGACATACACAGCATTTGTTAAGTTCACCGTCCTATACAAGCATACTTCATGGTGCACCAAACAATTATAATAGTAACATCAAAGAGCACTGATCACAGATAACCATAACAGATATAATGATAATGAAAATGTTTGAAAGATTGTGAGAGTTATCAAATATGATACAAAGACACATAATAAGCAAACGCTGTTGGAAAAACGGCACTGATTGATTTGCTAAATGCAAGGTTGCCACAAACCTTCAATGTGTGAAATATGCAGTATCTGCAAAGCACAATAAAATGAAATGTGATACAATGAGGTATGCCTGTAGCTGGGATTTATAGAACCGTCCAATGAGCATGCCTCTGTTGTTCTTTACTATGTCCTTAGTACCTGGTTTAGTGCCTGGCAGGGCACTAACAGATATCTGTTAAATAAATAAATGTGAGTGAATAAATAAATGAATGAGTAAATGAGAATGAATGAATCCTTGATTTGATATAAATAATGTACAGGCAGTATGAGATAAAGTGTTCTTGTCGCATTCTTTACTCAGAGACTGTGTTATCTGAAGGTCATGCTTTCTGGATCCCTGAGTGGCCTCATCTATTAGCATGGTCTTAAATAGCACCTATCCGCTGACAACTCCCACTCCAGCTGGGCCTCTTTCCTGAACTTGCAGACTTATATATCTAACTGCCCTCTCAAACACTTCTACTTAAGTGTATGTTTGTGTGTGTGCACGTGTGTGTGCACATTTGCATATAAGCTTAATGTATCCAAAACTTAACTCTTGGTTTCTAATCATCCCCCTCAGCCCATCTGTCTTCTGTCTTATTCATATCAGCAAATGATAACTCCACATCACACACAAAAATCTTGGTGTCATCCATGACTCCTCTCTCCTTCCCTCACATCCTATGTCCAACTCAGCAGCAAATTTTGTTGCTCAACCCTAAACTATATCCAGAATCCAACAGCTTCTTCCCACTCCAGCTAATCACTAATCCTTTAATCCAAAGCAATTATCTTCTTGGTTTGGACCCCCATCCCGCATGACAGGGATCCTTGCAGAAACTAACTCAGATCATGTTCTGATCTTACTCTTTTCTCCCAGTCCTTTCTATCTTACTCTGAATAAAGCCAGAATTCCTTACCATATCCTGCAAAGCCTTACACGATCTGCTCTCCAGCTGCTGCTCAGATGCCCCCTACTCCTTCTCTGCCCCTTATTATTCTACCATAGTTAACACTGGCCACTTTGCTGCTTTTCAAAGCCAACAAAATTGTCTGCCTCATGGCCACTGTACTTGCTGTCTTTCCTGGCTGGCACATTGTTCGTCCAGGTGTTAACATAGCTCTTCTCACTAAATTCATGTCTCACCTCATCAGATCACAGCACTGGCTCAAGTCACTCTCAGTCTTTTGACACTGCTTGATTTAAATTCTCATCACTGATCACCACTTCACATAATAACAGTTGTAGGTGCATCATTCATTTGTTTTCTGCTGCTTTGCTGTGGACATAAACTCCGTGTTCACAAATACTTTTTCTAGAACAATGCCTGATAGGACTCTGTTAATTGAACAAGATCCATGGCACTCTTTCTTATTCATCCTGAATATCTCATGCTTAAATTTGACACAAATCGTTGCTCAATAAAGATCTGTTAAATGGCCAGGTGCAGTGACTCATGCCTGTAATCCTAGCACTTTGGGAGGCTGAGATGGGTGGATCAATTGAGGTCAAGAGTTCGAGACCAGCCTGGTTAACATGGTAAAATCCCGTCTCTCCTAAAAGTACAAAAATTAGCCAGGCATGGTGGCGCGTTCCTGTAATCCCAGCAACTTGGAGGGGTTGAGGCAGAAGAATTGCTTGAACCTGGGAGGCAGAGGTTGCAGTGAGCTGAGATCATGCCATTGCATTGCAGCCTGGGGGACAAGAGCAAAACTCCATCTCAAGAAAAAAATAAGAGAGACGTGTTAAATGAAGCAGTAAATTTATTTTAGAAATAAATCTACTAAGGTGCAGTTAAAGCAATAGGACTAGATGAGACCCCACTGAGCCAGGTCGAGTCCACCTTGCTTGTGCAAGTAGACAGCATGGAGTCCAAGTCTATCTGAATCTTAGATCCAAAAGAGCGACTTCCTTCCCTGCCAGTATATGGCAGACAGCCCAGATATATGTCTTAGACAAAGCTATGCTCTCAGTTTGTCTTAAAAAGGACTAAAATTACAGTGGGTTAATGATTTCTGCAGAACAGTCTGACTTTTTAGGTTCTGGTTTGTTAGCATCCTCCTGACCATAGCTGAAGAGTCATTTCTCATGGAAAATAACCTGCCTTGACAAAAGTGGTGGAAAGTTTAAGTCGCTTTACATTATCTACTACTTTCCTGTCTCTGAAGGTCATGCTGCCTTCATCTTACTGCGATCAACTCAAAATACACCAAATTGGCCATTTATGACATCTGTTTGAAACAAGCATTGTATTAAAAAGACAACTTAAAGAGTAGCCAAATCCTATTTTCAGCCTACACATGAACGTCTAGGGTGCCGGCCACTTTCTGCTTTCTCTTTTCATGCTCAGTTACAGTTTCTAAGCAGCTGTTCTCAGGAAGAGGCTTTCATCTTTAGAAAGAGTTTGTATATAAAAAGGGTCAACAATAGTAGTTATTATCCTCTGAAATTACTCTTTCCCTGCCCAAAAAGAAGTTTAAGGATCTCTTGCTATCAAATCAAATGTCAATGAAAAAATAAATTTCTGTGAAAAGATATGCATAATGACCCTCTATAAAATTTATATAGAGTCTTTGTTATAAATAATGATCTACAGAGTGACATTTTCTTCCTATAAATTGAAGTAAGATGGCCTCTCAGGAGAACTGTTGAGTCTTAACTTTTCCTGTAGTGACCTGTGCCATATTGCAAAGCTGGAGTAGTATCTTATTTTGTCTACAAATTCCCTTGAACCATAAGTTATGTGACTGGAAAAAAAGATGCTTTAGAGCATATTAATGATTATCTTCAGATAATCGATGATATCTACCCATTACCACTAGAGGTCCAAAAATATTTTTAAGAGTTAGTGGAGGGCAAAAAATTTATCTTCAGCTCCAATTTTATATATCCTTTTCCTAATACCCTTTAGTGTGCTATAAAGCCATATACACACAGACAATCACACTCACACAGGCTCACACACTCACATACACACATATACTTCGCAGTAGGAAGAGCCCCTCACTTGACCTGGTCTTCTCAGGGACAGGATCCTATGCCCCTCGATGTAGTGATGGTTCAGAAATGGGCATGTTCTCAAGCAGATCAATCAGAGTCCTTGCCTTGAAGCGATTTGTTTCAGACATTAAAAGAGAAACGCTGTCCCCTGGGGTGGCTAAGCTGAGAAGAATTACCTGCCCAGTATGTACAGGGGAAGCCCTGTGTGGTTGAAAAGAATGAGGGCTACTCAAAGGAAAATGCAGCTGATATATAGAACTGAGGGAGAATGGAGAGAGGCAGAATGAGAGTGGGATAAACACTCATGATCCTGAATTAATATGTGCTTGTTTTCAGTTCCATCTCCATTCTTCTTGGGTACAGATGCCCCCACAGTAAATTGGGTTAGGTCTGTGTTGCCACCAAATACACTGATCTTGGACAATTTTAAGTCTCTGAGCTTGTTTATTTCTCTATAAAATGAATACATTAAGAAACCTATCTCAGAAAGTCTTATGAATAGTTCAAAAAGGTGACATTCATCAACAGCTAGTTTGATTTACGGCAGGTAATCTACGCTGGGTAAATGTTACTTGCCCATTTCATTTACTGAGCCTGATGGCAGAATGGTAGACATGGAAATAAAATAGCCGGTTCTTTTTTTTTTTTTTTTTTTTTGAGAAGGAGTTTCGCTCTCATCACACAGGCAGGAGTGCAATGGCGTGATCTCAGCTCAGTGCAACCTCCTGCCTCCTGGGTTCAAGCCAATTGCTTCCATGCCTCAGGCCTCCGCCAAGTAGCTGGGACTACAGGCCACGTGCCACCATGCCTGGCCTAATTTTTTTTTTTTTTTTTTTTTTTTAAATATATGGCCGGGATTTCAGACATGTTGACCAAGGCTGGTCCTGGAACTCCTGATCTCAGGTGACCTCTGCCACCTCGGCCTCCGCCAAAGTGGCTGAGGGCGCACTGCACTTCAGCCCAGATTGGCAGTTCTTAATATAGGGCTATTATTTCTAAGAAAAAATGGTTGGGGCCTAGGTGCGGTGTTCACAGCCCCTGTAATCCAGCATTTGGGAGGCGAAGGCCAAGGCAGGTGGATCACAAGGTCAGGAGTTTGAAACTAGCCTGGCCAACAAAGTGAAACCCTGTCTCCCCTAAAAGTACAAAAATTAGCTGCACATGGTGGTGTCCACCTGTAATCTCAGCTACTGGGGAAGCTGAGGCAAGAGAATGGCTTGAACCCAGGAGGCAGAGGTTGCAGTGAGCCAAGATCATGTCAGTACACTTCAGCCTGGGTGACAAGAAAGTCTCCGTCTCAAAAAAAAAAAAAAAAAAGGATGGGAAGGCTATGGTATATGGTGTCCAACTGCCCAAATCTGACCAAACCCCAGTCAGGCTATACTGGGCAGAAGCATTTCCAGAACTCTAGAACAGAGAGAATAAAATGACCTCGAAACATGAAACAATGCACTCACAAAAATTTCCATTTTCTCCTAGAATTTCTTATTATCATATAGATGAGCACCAAAAAAGGCACACCCAAACATTTAACTTGGAGACTCCAAGTAGGTACCAATGCTGTTTTTACACATTTACACATCTTTACAATATCTGGGTGAAGACAGCAACACCTTGAAAGTCCACACACTGGTTGCTATGTTATCCACATGTGGGCAGCCTTCCCCCGGGTCATGATGGAATCTTTCTGTTCTTTTTTAACAACAGTTTTTAATCCATGAAAGAAAGAACTCACCAGGTATGTGTGTCCTGAAAACTTAGCTAAATAGGGCTATCCATTATTTTACATTGTTTTACCAAGTGCTTATTTACTCAACATTTGTTTTTATTGGGATCAGATAATACAAGTAGATAATTTGCATTATATTTATATATACTATATATAAAATCTCAAAAAAGTCTTCCTTTACATCACTGATCTGATCTCAATTAGATGACAAAACTGCTTGCTTCTGACATCATTTGTTGGTTTTGCCAACTTGAAGGACGTTGATGTTAACCAAAGAAAAAATGGTTACTCAAGCCTAGCTAGGGCCGTGGGACAATGATGTCCTGGAGAAAGTTGGCATCTGAAATTCAGATCAGAACTTGGCCTTTTCTAGGTTGAGAGAAAAGGCACCTGTCTAAAATGATCATTTATTTAAAATACACAGCAGAGAGAAGAAAGTTCTAAATTCAAACTTTAGAGAATAAGTAATAAAATATTTACCCATATTACTGATTGTCCTAGGTATTCATGGATAGAATTAAGAACCAAACTGATGCAGCATATTTGGTTTATCACCTTGAGGGCAGGGATAGGGTCTTCTTTGAGGAACAGTGCAGCACTATGGTTAGGCTCCAGACTCCTGTGTTCCAATCCAGTATGCCGTTACTAGTTTTGTGATCTCATGCAGTTTCCTTATGTGCCTCAGTTTCCTCAGGTATAAAGAGGATCATTCTAGAGCCTTCTCACAGTGTCGTTATAAAGACGAAATTCGATGAAACATGTAAATTACTTAGAGCAGTGTCTGCCACACACAAACTACTACATAATTGTTAACTACTGCTACCACTATCATTTTCATTGCTATCATCATTATTATTTGAGTCCTCCCAAAGCATATACAACCATGTCTATCACATAACAATTGTTCAGGCTAAATGAATGATGAACGGAAATTTCAAATCAAAGACACAGCCCCTGTTCTCCATTTGTCATTTTGTGATGATTGGCTAAGGTGGTATATAAAAAGAACATGAACTTTGGTATCAGATGGACTTGAATTTAAACCTTGAATCAGCAGCTGTTACACCCATATGAAAATAATGTGACCTTTTAAGCTTCTGTTTCCACAGGTTGTAACAGTAAGTGTCCAGAACAATGTTTCATTGTAGATGCTTAATTGATGTTTGTTCTCTCTCTGCTACCTCAAACACTAGTTACCAACTGAAGAGCAGAGACACTAAAGTTTCTGGTATTTAGAAAAGAAGGACTTCAAGAAATCTGAATGATGCCAGGCTGAAGAAGTCTGGGAAGATTTCTTGGAAAAGCTAACTTGGAAATGAATCACAAATGCTGGAAGGATGTCAACATGATGGCAGTGGGGGTAGGGAGGAATGGTGTCCCAGGAGCAAAGGCTCACAGCCAGAATGGGTATATGGGTGACCACTTTGGTGGGAACAGGGAGCTGGGTAAGAATTGGTTACAAGAGAAGGTAGGTACCATAATAACATTAGTAAGTTTGAAATTTGAAAGTTTTCTTCAGGAAACAGGAAGTCCCCAGAATCCCTGAGCAGAGATGTGTGTACATGGGTGCTTACTGGCCATGGGCACAAAGTGGAGGCAAGACTGACAGGAGGAGACTGCTTGAGGTGAAGAGACACTTTTCACACTGTGGAGTGGAAGGGAACCACAGGCAGAAGATGCATCATCTCTCAGCAGGGTCGAGCTACTGGGTATGAGGGGAGAGGGAGAAGTAGAATGAAAACATCATTCCATCGTCTTGGGTCTGGACGAAGGACAGGCAGATACATAGGAGAAGTGAAGATTTTCAGAGATCTGAATACTTCTTTGAGACAGAAAACAAGAATTTCCCATATCTGTCCCAAAGACTTGTACATTCAGAACACTGGATTTATCATTTGTCTAACAGAACAGGCTTCCAGTATCTGCACCAAGCAAGACACTAACTAATGATAATTATAAAAATACATATTTCTTGATTTTTAACCCAAAACATCTGAGACAGGTCTCAGTCAATTTAGAAAGTTTATTTTTCCAAGGTTAAAGACGCACCCAGGAAACAGTCTCAGGGAGGCCTGATGACATGTGCTCAAGGTGCTTGGGAGTACAATTTGCTTTGATACATTTTAGAGAGATGTGAGACATCCATCATTATGTGTAAGACATACATTGGCTCAGTCGGGTAAGGTGAGACATCTAGAAGTGGAGGCTTCCAGGTTAGATGTAGATAAGAGACAAAAAGGTTTCATTCTCTTGAGTCCTTGATCAGTCCTCCACTGAATACACAATTTAGTCTGGCTCGGTGAACCTGCATTTTTAGGTAAACAGTAGGGCAGAGGAAGCAATCAGATAAGCCTTTGTCTCAGGTGAGCTTCAGAGGGATGACTTTGAGTTCTGTCTGTTCTTTGTCCACAAGGAATTTTCTGTGGGCAAATTGTGAAGGAGGTGTGCATCTTATCTTGTAGCTCTCTTAGTTAGGAATAAAATGAGAGGCAGGTTTTCCTGACATAGTGCCCAGCTTCACTTTTCTCTTGGCTTAGTGATTTTGGGGTCCCAAGATTTATTTTTCCTCTCACAGTTTCAAGAAGGAACAAAAGTTCAGCCTAAGCAAGTCAGATCTACCTGTTACCAAAAAGCAGTCCAGATCCAGACCCCAAGAGAGAGTTCTTGGATCTTGCACAAGAAAGAATTCGGGCGAGTCCATACTGATAAGTGAAAGCAAGTTTATTAGGAAAGTAAGGGAATGAAGAATGGCTACTCCATAGACAGAGCAGCCCCAAGGGCTGATGGTTGCTGATTCTTATGGTTCTTTCTTGATTATATGCTAAACAAGGGGTGGATTATTTCTGAGTTTTCTGGAAAAGGGGTAGGCAATTCCCGGAACTGAGGGTTCCTCCCCTTTTTAGACCATATTGGATAACTTCCTGATGTTGCCATGGCATTTGTAAACTGTCATGGCGCTAGTGAGAGTGTCTCTTAGCATGCTAATGCATTATAATTAGCCTGTAATGAGCAGTGAGAACGATCAAAGGTTAGTTTCATCGTCATCTTGGTTTTGGTGGGTGTTAGCTGGCTTTTCTATTGCACACTGTTTTATCAGCAAGATCTTTATGACCTGTATCTTGTGCCAACCTCCTTTCTCATCTTCCGACTTAGAATGCCTAACTTAATAGGAATGCAGCTCAGCAGTTCTCAGCCTTATTTTAAGGCTGAGGAAAGTCCCAGCCCATATTCAAGATGGAGTTGCTCTGGTTCAAATGTCTCTGACATACCCAATATATTAACTGTAACTATGTCAAGGAAATAATTTTCCTCTTATTACAATCCAAACAAAGAATTTGGATTTTTGAAAGAATTATGAATCACACTAGGAAGTATAGATGTTTCAAGCAGCGCAACAGTTTGTATAAATAAGTACCACCTCCCATAATACAAAGATTTTGCAATCATTTACTCATCACAGATTCAATATTCCAATTTCCTGAGAAAAGCTGGAGAGACAGGCCCTGACACAAGCCAGACAGATGGAAAGTATTCATTCTAATCTGTGTTTGCCCCAAGTTATCTTAATCACTAGTGCTTTAATTCATTTTTCAAGAAAATCCAGACCCCGCTTTATAATTCAACCAACATCAAACGTCAGGCACTTAGTGGGAGGTAGCAGTCCATGTTGCATGGACACAACCTCTGCTTTCTAAGAGTCTCTGATTCATTCAAATCTTAAACAACAACTTAGTTGTTTAATAAAGGCTCTTCAACATAAAGAAAGTAAAGTGGCCGGGCGCGGTGGCTCACGCCTGTAATCCCAGCACTTTGGGAGGCCGAGGCAGGCAGATCACCAGGTCAGGAGACTGAGACCATCCTGGCTAACACAGTGAAACTCCGTCTCTACTAAAAATACAAAACATTAGCTGGGCGTGGTGGCGGGCGCCTGCAGTCCCAGCTACTCGGGAGGCTGAGGCAGGAGAATGGCGTGAACCCGGGAGGCGGAGCTTGCAGTGAGCCGAGATCTGGCCACTGCACTCCAGCCTGGGCGACAGAGCAAGACTCCGTCTCAAAAAAAAAGCAAAGCGGGGATAACAAGGGCTTTCCTGATTTGCAGGGCATACAGTATTGTTTGGTTCTTTAGAGCTATTAAGGCAATTTGGGAACTTGAACAAGCTAAGTTGATTCTCTGTTTTCAAAAGTAACTACTTCACTGTTCTTCTCTTTACCTCTTTAAATTGCATCTGTTAAGTCAATAAGTTTAATACCTTGAAAAGATAATTATTCATTTAAGCCTTCAGATAATTTCTTTACATTTTTAGCTAGTATACTGACAGAGGAAATGAGGTAAACTACTTACTAAGTTCTGGATTCTCAGAAGCCTCGATATTAGAAATTTATAAATAAAAGCTTCAATCTGGCTATTTGTTGTAAATCCAAAAATATGAAAAAAAGTATAATAGTATATGTGTATACCTTATACAGCATATGTGTCACCTTTTGTTTGCAAGCCATTGACTACTGTTACCACTCTAAACTAATTTTATGTCTTGGAAGATAAACTAATTTTATGTCTTGGAAGGGAAATGAAATGATCAATGGTTCCCACAAACATGAAAATAGTCAGTTTACAGTGTTAACATTAATTCAGATAATCATGATAATCATTTACTGAATTCAAATGTGCCAGTCACTACATGCTTTCCATGCAATATCTCAATTCTCATGAAAACCCTGAGGGGAGGAAAAAAAAAAGAAATGTCATTATCTGCATTTTGCAGAGGAGCAAACTTAGGCTCAATAAGATCAAATAACTTGCCCGTGGTGACACAGCTTGTAAAAGCCTGAACTGAGATTCAGTCTTAGGCTGCCTGATTCCAAAGCCCTTATACCATAGATACACTGCCTCTGTCAGAACATTTCTAAGATTCCAGTAATCACAAAACAAAACTCAGGCAAGATGGAGCGCTTGATTCTAATGAGGGAGACAAGGGGATTCTACAACTTCCCCTGGGAGCTATCTGTAAGTTTAAATTTTTGAAGAGTATCAGGTTGGACTACCCAGAAATTATTTAACCCAGTAAACAAAACTATAGTAAGTTCTGATAAACAAATCTTTTGGCAAAAACACAAGTTTCCTAAGCAAGCCCTCATTCGTCTGACCCAGAGCATGGTTTCACAATTGGGTCCACTGGTCTTGACTTTCAAACCCATTAGGAGCCTTCCCATCACAAAATGGGAATATGTGTGATATTTATTCAGGTTCTTCAGCAGAACTTTTGTAAAAATACATGGAAAATGTTCTGAAAATATGGCAAATATTTTTTAAAAAAATATTTTATGCAAAAAAGTGTCCAGTTAAAATAAGCACTTCTCTCCAAAAGATCATATCTAAAATGTTATCTTATATATTCATGAGGTTCAGAGATTGATGTGGCTTCTGGTTTTCTTTGTTTTCATAAAATTACCATATATTCAATGTTTGGATAAGATAAAGACAGTTTATTCACAGTCCTAGAACTCAGATTCATACTGAACTCTGCTACTCTTACTTCAGTTGCAGTCCCAAACCACTGAACTCTCTTTCAAGAACAGCAAACCATGTCACCAAATACCCAAAGGGGCATCAAAAGTTTGGAGAGAGAAATCAAAAAGCTTAAAGGGTTTTTCGCCATCCACAAACAGTCTGTATGGTACACAAAGATTTGCATCAAAAATAAATGCTGACATTTGAGAAGAGTGGTTTAGTATTTGTCAAAAATATAGCCCTGGCAAAACCACGGGTAAGCCTCACAGACTCTGAGAATGCTAACATTCCCAGATGCAAAAAAATGTAGTTACTTCCCTGATTTTTTTTTCTATAAGGTTTGAATAGTTTGTGAGTTACACATCTAAACTTTACACATCTAAAGGAGGAAGAACTGTATAGCCGCAATTCTTGGGCATTGATACAGGTAACTTAAAGAGTAATTTAAACTTCTTGTTTCCTGAAATTTAAGACACTGTATTATCAACTTGCTGCTTTGCTGATCAGAATCACTACACATTAAGTAGTGTTGACTCTCGTCTATTAAGCTGGTAGAATTATTAACATTTACAGTTCCTTTCATTGCCCAGATACATTTATCCAGATGTTTGGACATTTTTCTCCATCACCCAGCCTTGCTCCCCAACCAAACTCCAGTATGTCCAACTTGCGTCAGTTTACTGGATCCTCCCATGAGACACTTGAATGAAAAGTTCTCCAGAACTAGAAATAGATATTTTAGATATTTTCTTCCTAGTAAGGAAATTGGTTTTTTGATGACACGAAAACCATTTCTATATAATGGAGTTTTTTCCCCAAGGAATTTTAAGTAAATAACACTTAAAGCCACATTTAGTCTGAAATTTTTCATTCAGTCATCTTCCAATCTGGGTGAGTCATGACAGAAAAAAAAAATATGTCCTCCACCAACTTATGCAAGCAATTTCTTCAGAATGAGCATGACCTAGATTTCATGAGGTTCAGTAACTAGGAGGTAAAGTAGCTAATCAATATATTGGAGAAGAAAGTCAAATATACAATTGTTAAACTAATTTGCATCATTATTAATCTGTCTTTGTGACATAGGTCTGAATCAGACCTTTCAAAACATTTGAACATTTTAGATAATAGTAAATTAGAAAGCAACCAGAAGGCAAATACAGATCACAAATTACTCTCTTCCAAAAGACACAATAATGGAACAGACACCCAAAGTTGAATGCCAAACACATTTAGTGCTAACATTCAAAACTCCAAATATCAGATGGTGATATAATCCCACATCTGCATACTATCATAACAACCAGAAATGATAGACTCATGTAAAATAAAAGTCTGGTAGGAAAGTTTACACAGGTGCAAGAAAAAAAAAAAAGCATTTGCAATATGTATAGTGTATCTTAATTATATTTAATTTAAAATAAACATTCTGCTTGGGCCCACATGAAAAACCAGAAAGATTTTGTTACCACATCATATTGAAATAATGTAAGTCCTTTGAGAGTGAAGAACATTTCTTATTTACATGGCTGCCATGAGAGGACCTAGCACAGTGCCTGCCTCCCAAGACAATGCAAACCACCTGCCCCTATCACATAGGGAGTTCAAGTGCACATTTGTAGGCCTCACCTCTTGTATCTTAAAACAGAAACTTTTGGATAGATTACAGAAACTTGCACTTTTAATAAGTTCTCCAAGTATTTCTTATGGACACTGAAGCTTAATAACTACTGACAGAAAAGTTACTTGGTAAATGTTTGACAATTTTGGGACACCAGTGTATAGAATCTCGAAGAACCACAGTCAAACTTTCTATTGGAAAAATGGTGTCTGGGCACTAAGCCCAGTATCCCCCTCAAACAGACTGATAATACTGCCACCAGGGTTTTCATTCTTGTTTTTACTGGTTAATATCAAAACCTCAAATCACATCTGCCCCACATCCCAAACCCTGGCACTAGGCCCTCTGGAACCGCCTTTGTATAATCAGAAATTTGTTTGGAATTCTCTGTGTCTTTTCTTAGCTTTCCCCTCTCCCTCATATCCTTAACTTGTCTGATGATACCCATTTCCCCTGGAAGCCTCACAAGTGAGTGCTCACACTAAGGACCTCAGCATGCCAAGGAATGTTGGTGCTGTGGACTGAAGGTTGTGTCCTGCCCAAAATTCATATGTTGAACTCCAAACCCCAACGTGATGGTAGTTGGAGATGTAGCCTTTAGAAGGTAATCGGGTCATAAGGGTGGAACCCTTATAAATGGAATTCATGCCCTTATAAGAAGGGACAGGAGAGAGATGGTGTCTCTCTTCAACAGAGGATACAGCAAGGTATCCATCTGTAACCAGGAAGAGAAACCTCGCCAGGAACTTAAGTCACCAGCACCTTAATATTAGGCTTCTCAGCCTTCAGAACTGTAAGGATTAAATTTCTATTATTTAAGCCACCCAGTCTATGGGGTTTTACTGCTATAGTAGCTAGAGTTGACTAAGACAGTTGATATCGTACTCTTTCCCCACTGCCACTTACAGACCAATAAGAAGGGTGATGCAGTAAGCCAGGTGAGAGCTGATGGCAACTGAGAATGGAATGTGTGGCATTGAAGATAGTGAGAAGTGCTTAGCCTTGAGATATCTGGGACACTGGTACTCTTGAAGACTTAAAGTTTTCTTTGATCTCTGTATCTCCTTCCTTGAGCAAGCTCATCGAAGTCCGTGACTTCCATTACTGCATACATGCACTTGGATGGCTCACTTTTCATTTATGTTCTCCACTGATGCCTCTCTTTGATATCCAGTCCCTTAAAATCAGTTGTCTAGTTGGCATCTCCATTTAGTTTTCTCAAAAACATCTCAAAATCAATTTGACCAATTGGTGATGAATTTAGCAGTTTGTCTGCTGACAGCTGAGGCTTCTTGGGCCGGGAGAAACATTAGAAGTAATACATTCCAGCTCCCTCAGTATCAAACAATAAAACAGACACTCGGATCACTTAAGTGACTCACCCAAGTTTGCACAGTCAGGTGCTGTAAGGGCTAGGGTAAGACTGTGAGCTCCAAGACCAATAGAATTTTCAATACACAGCTCTGACTTTCTTGTTTGTCTGTAGAGTATCTTAATGATAATGTAACAAGAAGTCTGAAACTCTAGGTTCAAGAAAGTCTACTTTCCTATTAAATGTGTAATAAAAGGCATATAGATGAATTTGGAGAGTTGCTTGGAAATATATTAATGGAAATGGAATAATGAGTAGTCTTAAAATGTTTTCCCATCTACCCATGAAATAAAATGGTAATGATCTTGGTTGTTTTGAATAAGATTTCTAATTTAATTAGAAAGGTGTAGAAAAATTTTTATGACTTGACAGCTCAATTTGGGTATACTATCATCACCTTATTTCACATTTAGTGAAACTTAAATGGAACCAATCTGTTCTTCCAAATTAATTTGCATTCTCAACTCCCTATAAATACTATTATTTCAGCGTTTTAAGGTAGAAAACTTATGATTGATTTTTCTTTCTCATTTAGTCCTGTTTTTAGTACCAAGACTTTTTTTTTTTTTTTTTTTTTGTCTTTACTTCTTCTTTTCAATTCTTGGATGTATACTTTGATGTCCCGACCTGCAGGACAGTCGAACGGACCGTGGAAGGGGGAGTGGGAATGGAGGAGACAAGAAAACACGAGAAATGGAGAGAAGACAAATAGCCTGATCAAGTCTCGTTTAATGGTGGTGGTGCAATGCTTTATATAGGCTGGCAAGGGGAAGAGGTTGGGCCAGGGCGGTGACGGGGGGCCGGGTTTTCTCAAATTACAATCGCGCATGCGCCATGGGTTTGTAATGTTCCCGGGCGCGGGATCGCGCCTGCGCCGCAGGCTGCATATCTTCCTGGGCTCGAAAATGTTTGCGCGCGCGCCGGAAAGGTTTGTGCGCGCGGGAACAGTTTAGGCGCGCGCGGGAAAAGTTTTAGGCGCGCGCGGGAAAAGCTTTAGGCGCGTGCAGGAACAGTTTATAATGAAGAACCCGGAAATCTGCCATCTGATCTCCGCAACATAGGTCGGCTAACTCCGGGCCTCATGGCTCCGGACACTTTGAGTCATAGCATTTCATCATCTTAGCTCTGGATTATTAGAGCATCATTTGTATTGGACTCTCAGTATTCTCCCGTGAAACAAATCTCCCTAAAAATACTGCTTTCATCACCTCTCTTAAAAACTCCCGTTTCCCTAATGTCAATTATTTGGCTTTTGGGGTACTGCATCATCTGTGCCAGTCTTACCTGTTCAATACTATTCCTATGGTTTCCCCACACATACTCCCTAATTAACCTCTGTTTGCATCGTGGCTACCAGGTACAGTGGTGCCCTGCCTTTGGAACAATTTCTGACCACTGGCAGTGTCCCATCCCTGGGACCTTCAAAAAATTTTGCAAGCAAATATTGAACTCTTGTTTGGAGACTGGCTTTTCACAGTAGTGCAGGTTAGCAATTCTGAAACTATTTTCTAGGCATTCTAGTCTAGAAGGGTGTCTTAGGGCTCCCAAGATAAACAGAACCAATCGGATGTATCTAGATATAGATACAGACAATAGATGGATGTAGATATAGATAGACATAGATATAAAGATATAGATGTAGATATGAATACACAAAAAAGATAGAGCGATTTATTTTAAGGAATTGGCTCACATGATGATGGAAGCTGGCAAGTCTAAAAATCTACAGAGCAGGCTGGCAGGCTGGAGACCCAGGGAAGAGCTGATGCTGTAGTCCAGAATACAAAGGCAGTCTGAAAGTGGAATTCCCTTTTCCATGAGGGATCTCAGTCAGATGAGTCCCACCCACCACATGCAGAGTAATCTGCTTTACTCAAAGTCTACTGATTTACATGTTAATCACACCTAAAATACCTTCACAGCAATATCTGGACTGTTGACCACATAACTGGTTACCATATTCTGGCCAAGTTGACATATAAAACTAACCATCACAAAAGGATTTACAACTATGAAAATGGAGAAGTTTAAAATGTATCCTGTGATATTGAACTGGAATTGGAGGTATCAGTATGAATTCATGGTTTCAATAATTGTACAATGATAAGGTAAGAAAATCCTCTGATTTTAGCTAGTATGCAAGAAGAATTATTGTAAAAGGGTACAATATCTCCAGCTTATCCTAAAATGGTTAGGAAAATAAACTATGATCACATATATAAGTAAATATGGATAGAGCTGCATGTACACACACATTCACACACGCACATTTCCTACCTCTGTTTGCGGACAAAGCCTAGGAACAAGGACAGGCCAGTAGTAATGACCATACCTAGCACTAAGATTTTAGTTTCTAAATACCATTTTACACTAACCAGCATCAAGGCTCCCTAGAGAAAAGACTGATTCTAGGTCTGGGACAAGGAGAGCAAAAATGAGCCTAGAATATCTGACTTACAGCACAAGAAAGGACTCAAAAAGTTGTGTAGACATAACAAAAGGACACAGAGACCAGTGTGAAGAGGCTCCTACCAGACATTGAAAAAATTCTGGAACAATGAATAAATGGAGGAGAAGAAAACATTCTTTGAGTAGTGGAATGCTACTCTAATAAATGTAGAAGTAACAAGGAGAAGCACACCCATGAATGCTAAAATCAGTGAATGAAAATTTTAAGGAGCATCATTTACATGGTATCAGTGTATCTCCCCACAAGTTACTTGTTAAATCAAAAGGAAAATTAATTTACAATGGAGAGACCTGGCTGACATAACCTTTATGATAAGCAGTTTTGGACGAAGTCAACATCACATGATTCCTGACATGCTGCACTCAGAAGGACACAAATCCTGCTGTGGTATTTCTGCTGAAAATAGATAGCTTTAATCTAATCATGAAAAACTGTCCCACAAATCCAAATTGAAGGTCATACTACAAAATAGCTAGTCCATAATCTTTAAAAAATATTAGTCAAAACAGTCAAAAACGACTCACAAACTGTTCTAGCTTAAAGCTGGCTAAAATCAAAGGCAATGGATAATTGGATTGGTTCATTATTAATTTACTATTAGGTGGATCCCAGATCATGGAAAAAATAGCTATAAAGGAAATCATTGGGACAATTGATAGAATTTAAATATGGGCTGTGTTCTAGATAATACTTCTATTGCACCAATGATAAAGCACATGGTTTCAATAATTATACAATGATAAGGTAAGAAAATCCTCTAATTCTAGCTAATATACAAGAAGAATTATTGTAAAAGAGTACAGTATCTCCAGCTTACCCTAAAATGGTTAAGAAAATAAACTATGATCACATATATAAGTATATGTGTAAATATAAATATTAAAAATACAAATAAATTATACANTTACATATAAAACTAAAAACAAATCAAAACTTTAAAACTACCAAAAAAAACCTACAGAATATTTTAAATGAATATGATGTTTCTTATGCACAGAAAAATACTTACCACAAAAAAAGGTGCTCAATATATGTTTATTAAAGCTTGAATGAATAAAACTATCTTCTTACAAATATAAAAGCTCTTTGTAAGTTAGGAAAAAACTATGAAACAGTAAAGGTTTTATTAAGAATTTGAGATCCAATCTTTATAATTCATACCACATTTTTCAGTCCCCAGATAATCATACCACAATACACACCATGCAAATATTTTTACTTGATTGGACAAATTTGAGCACAAAGATAAAAAACGAGTCAATTTATCCCCAAAATCATTTTGGCTTTTCTTCCCAGTGGATTTAAAGATAGGTTAAAAGGCTAACCATATAGTCACTTTCTACTTCAACCTGAATGTAACAAATTAGCCCTTAACTCTAACTCTCATGGAGCGTGCAACTTTTCTTTTGTGTAAAATATTTAACATCTATTCGATAAGGTTTCGGGATGCCTTTCAGAATAGGAAAACATATTTTCTGTTTCCCATATGATCCATCTGTCATTTTTACTGCTTGATACAGCATGTGACTAAATTTGTAAGAAATCCATTTCACAATTACACCATCCAGACCACTTGGGTCAGAGTAAAAATCTCTCTTCGTGAAGATTTATAAGTTGTTAAAAATGAACATCTGAGAATTTGAATAATGATGTACAGTAATTTTTATTACAATTTGATCACTATAAACCCTAGAAAACATTTATTAAAATCATCTTATTTATATTTTGAAAGAATGATACCAGAAAACAAAATATTATTTAGTGAGAAAACATTCTTCCAATATCAGCAAAGCTATCAAGATTTTTATAAACAACTGGTAAGCCTATTTCTATCCAAATCTAGGCAATTCTTATTGTAATGCACATTTGAGAGCAAAAGCAATATTGAAACTAAGGCTCTGTTTAAGGAAGGAAGCAATGTGAGAGATGCTGGCAATAGTTATCGATGGTTTATTATCTGCTAGGGACTACATTCAATATGAATATGCAGATAACAAGACCTTTGCCCTATCACAGTATACAAGCAGGAAATACTATAAGGATCATTGGAAGAAACCTAACCCCACCTGAGGTGGCACGCCTCAATAATTCAGTGAAGGTGTCCAATGGGAGCTAATTATGCCTAGGTTGAGTTCTGAAGGCTCAGTGAGATCTATCCAGATAAAGAAAGCAAGGGAATGTATTTCTGGGGAAGGGAGCAGCAAAAATTAAGGCAACGGGATAAGCAAAGACATGCATGCTTGGAAAACTGCAAAGAGTTTGATAAGCCTGGAGCAAAAGTTGACAGCAAGTGTGATGACAAATCAGACTGAATAGTTAAAATGGCTAGAATGCCATGGCAAGACAGCATGGATTTCGGATTACATCCAAACAACTATGGAAAATCAATAGGGAAATTTTAACTGAGGGAGTGACATAATCTTATCTTTAAGAGAACATTTATTCCAATGGATTTTAAGTGCTGTCAGGCAGTCATCAATTCAATGTAGGTATCTTGAAGGCCTGAGTAAGTTGATGATTGAGAATAATATGGAAAAGCACATCTTTTTCCTTCTCTCCACATTTCCCATCGACAACACACAAAAATTACAACCACCACCAAAAAAGTATGGAAGGTGGCTTCAGACCTCTCTCTACCACTCCACCAACCCATCTGCTCACTCTGCTCCCAGGAGGAGAACTGATTAACCCAATGGACAGCAGAGAGGAAAGGAAACAGCTCCACTGTGCAGGCTTTGCCTCTGGTTGCCTCTGGGGACAGACCTGCATGGAGGAGGGGTCACTGCCCTTCTCCACCAGAGTCCACCACACACTAACAAACCCATGTCAGAGTCCAGGGACTGCCTTTCAGAGGCAAGTCAGCAGGCCCATGTCTTCTTAGAGATCCCTGTTCTCAGGGTTTCTCCTCAGGAATGTGAGGTGAGTTCCTGTTCCCTGTGCTGCCTGCAACATAGCGTAGGCTGTACCATGGTCTCCACACATGAATCCTGAGATTCAAACCTGGGGAAAGCAGTGGGAAACCTCATTGTGACCATCAATTCAGGCTTCATTTTCCAATCCAGTTTTAGCAATAATAAAGGTAATAATCTTTATCAGACTTCCACATCTAATTCTGGTTTAGTATTCAGAATCAGAAAGACAATTCCCAACAATAGGGAGAGGAAGATAGAGTTCACAGAACTACAGATGAGTATGAGGAGGAGATAAAGAAAAGGATGAGGGAGTCAAAGGTGACCCCTGCGTACAACACTTTGTCAACAGCTTCTCCACCATAGTCACGGAGAGCTGAAATTCAGTGAAAAGGCAGTGATTCATCCAGTTTGGAAAAGAAATTTTTCTCTAATATGCCATCCTTGGTCTGAGTGTATTCAGGCAGAAATGCCTTGGCAGGACATTTGAGGAAAGCAGGAATGCCAGAATATACATCTTCAGCCCACAGCACTAAGAGGAGGCAAGCAGAGGGGAAACAGTTTTATGAACACCACATAGTTACTGCCTTCCTTGCAGGTGGGCTGAGACCTGGGACCTCAAATTAGGGACTCAACCAGCAGTGATTCACATTTCTGAGAAAAGTGCTGGTAAGACATTAAGTGACATTTGAAACAAATTTGTTATTTAAGGTAAAATTAAATAAGTGTCACTGACATCTCACATTATGCCCATATGTGTAAGGCATTCTATTTTTCCTTTCTCGACATTAGGATTTGAAATCTACGCAGAGCCAAAATCCAATACTCCATCATCCATTGACTAATATATTTTCCAGCTCCTTCTAGGCCTGTTTTCTCATGTTGTGAAATTTAAAACTATCCAAAGAAAATGTGTGCTGTGGATTGACAAATTTATCAGATAACTTGCTACTTCACTATTTTTTGGTATATAATAATATTAAGAATTAGGGCAGATGTTGTAATATATGAACTGAAATCAATATAGCATTTTGGTAGAGTAAGGAATTTCATGTTATCCTAATACATCCTCAGAATTCAAGCTTTTGAAAAAATTAATGCTTGAAGAACTGAGTAAAAACAATAAATTCATGTCTTTAATATATTAAATATTAATAAACAGTACCACACAAAAATGTGATTGCCGTAATGACTAAAAGACATTAACGTGTTACATCCTACTGTTTTATAGCCTGGAATATCATTAATTTAAGAAGCTCTTATTCATATTAGTTCTTGCTACTACGAACATAAAGAAATTTTTTACACAGTCTACTTTTTACATAAATGAACACTTCGTTTTGTCTTTCCCGGGAGAGTAGGCATAAAGAGTGATGTGTTTCCACTTGGCAGCATTTCTTCTTTTTTGTTTTGTTTTCAAAGGAGCATTGGTTCACTTGATACACAGCCCTCAAAACATATTTGTTGAATAAATGAATGAATGATGATCACGTGATCCTGATTGATACGGAGAGGAAAAGAGGCAGTGTAGGCAAAAAAGGTAAAATAAAACTTCTTTTAATAAACAAAATCCTACTATTTAAAAGGGAAAGTGCAAAGTGGAAAACCAGAAAAGAGTATCACTCAAGAGTTATTTTTTAATTTGGCTACATGCCACGACCCTTCCCTCTGCCCCACCCAAACACACACACACAAACGGAGGCTACCCCATCTATATCACCCCTCAGATAAAGCTAAAAGTGGGTCATAAGAAAACTCTGGAAGCATAAAGAGCAGGAAATTTTCTCAGTGCTTTTTTTCCATTCCACAAGACATTGTCCTAGTTATCGCTCTTTATTTAAAGAAAAATAATTGTCAATAAAGAGCCCTTGGTATTCAGGAAAATAGTGTTCATAGAACACATTCAAGTTTCTTAGAGTAAAACATAGGTTGGGAATCTGAAAAACACACATTTCCTAAATTCTTAATAATATATTCATATGGAAAACTTACTTTCACGTTAATAATACTCTAACCCAATTGACTCCACTAAGAAACAGAGACTACCAGGTTTATAATTTGGATAAATAGTAAGCTATTTGTATCAAATTTACAAAAGTTCAACATCATACATGCTTCAGAAAATTTCTCACATTTGGAATGGTAGACTAAAAAGGCTATACTCGCTCTTAGCTGTACGACAACTCAATAGAAATCCTGCACTAGGTTTGGTTAACACAGTGTTCCATCCAAAAAAAATAAAAAGCCCTCGAACAGTACAAATAACTTCATAAAAAAGCAAATAATCACAAACAGGCAAATAATCTCATAAATAAGTCATCAATAGTATTCTGGTTGCCTGAATCACATTTGCAATGATTTAGATTTATCATTAAAGAATGGAATTGACATTCAAATGTAAAACATATAGATGAAATTAATAAATATTTATCATTATGTGTATATCTTGCTAATGGTTAATAAGTAGGACAAAGTTCTCAAAAACATCTAAGTTTTGTTAGTGATTATGTCTGTGTACTTGGATTAGAAGTGATATCTTTTTTGCTTATCTGCATAATTCAAATTTATTTTTATAATACAACATTTTTTAAAAAATTATGTTCATGTTCATGATATATGGTAATCACTTGCAAATTGAAGAGAAAAAATTAAATCCACTTTCCTTTGAATTTCCAATAAAAAAAAAAGGCTCATGGCTACTTACTCCTGTGTCTACTACAAGAAGTCTGAACTCTGGAAATTCCTGTCAGTCCCTCATTTACCGCCAACTTTAGTAACTGCTTTTGTTCATTTTGACAGCTCAGCTGCCTCTTTTTTCCCTACAGATCAATGGTGAAGCTCAACTACATGAATCATAGTCACTTATCACATTTTATTAATTTAGTCTAACTTGGTATTTCTTAGCTGTGGGTTTCATTCAACTTTTACTTTTCTCTGTATAACAGAAAGAGCAACTCATTGAGGATGCGCAGCTCCAACTTTTCTCCTACTGACTTTCTGCTCCTGTTGGAAAATCCCATCTGCAGAAGAAAACAGCAATTTGACAATTTGATTGAATGTGTTCCTGCATGTAACCTAGAAGGAGCTTCAGGGATAAACTCTGGATTATAGTTCAAGGCGGTAATTTTGTCAGCTTTCATGCTTATAAAAGTAGGACATTATTTTCTTAATTAGTAATTTAGAACAGTTTTCATGTATTGAGTTCAATGGTTCCCTCACTGTCGACTTTCCCAGGATGTTGAAGCAAGCTCAGTTTCCTTTTGCTCCTTTCTTCTCCTCCCCTATCCGCTTATGATATCCAATAACTACTCAAAGTAGTTAGACCTGTGTTATTCCAAGGACAGTCTTCATACTCTGTCTACCCTTTCCACAGCTGGATGAAGCTAGCCATGTAGGTAATAAGTTTATATTTTCCAGTATATCTTTATTTCCACACAGACAACCACACTTCTCTGTGGATGTGAGTCTGAGGTGGGATTTCCCTATCATCTCTGTGAAAGAGTGATGAGAGAAGCTGAGACCCAGGAAAATGAAGCAACTTGGCAAGACCTACCAGGTTCACTCTCTTCAGCCATGACCATCCCCACTGGGAACTGACAGCTGACGGCTCTCTACGGGCAGTAGCTTGCGGAGTGAGTCCTGCGTTCCTGAATGTCCAACGAACAACGTCATAAGGAAGATGGTGGAGCTGAAATTAGCCTGGGAGCATACTTACTTCAAGTCTCCTTCTTCCATTTAATTGGCTGAACACTAAACTCATTCCAGCCAATAATCAACCACCACACAAGCTCTAGGGCTTTGTGACCAGAAATGAACACTCACCAGAACAAGAAACCAGAGGTTTCCCTCAGCCTCTCTTATTGCCTTTTTAAATATCAAGTTAATTCATGTGTTCCCGGTGAGATGGCTCACGCCTGTAATCCCAACACTTTAGGAGGCCGAGGCGGGAGAACTGCTTGAGGCCAGGAGTTGGATACGAGCTTGCACAACATAGTGAGACCCCTTTTCTACCCCCCCACCCCCCACACATACACAAATGGCAAGAAGATGCCTTGAACCAGGAGTTCCAGGACTGCAGTGAGCTATGATCATGCCACTGGACTCTAGACTGGGCAAGAGAGTGGACTTTGTCTCAAAATAATAATAATAAGAAGAAGAATTCTGTGCTTAGCTTTAAATGATAGTACTACAAAACTTATAATGAAAAAAAAAAAGAGTCCTTTCTACCATACCCACCCTTTTAGACCTCCCAGGGCTTTCTCCAGAGGAAAACAATTTCAACTCCTTTTAGCTGTTTCTTCTGGTTTCTGTCTCTGTATTTCTAAATGACAGACTTACATATCTATTTTTGACTTGACAGTTTCAAACATTATTGATCAGTTTCCTCCTATGAAGGATGGATATTTACCTGTTTTGTATTCCCACAAACTTGCTCTCTCACTCCTCTTCTGCCACCCCCCTCTCAATATCAATCTTCTCAATATCACAAATGTTAACGCAATGGCCATAGTTCACATTAATAGGACTTAAATATTATTCACAACTGATTCACATCAGGTACTAAAATTTTGTTCCTCTTAGAATTGTCAATTTTTGCATTTTTCTTGTCTTCTATACACCTAACACTAATTCTTACCCAAATTATTTTAAAGGACTATTAAAAAAAAAAAAAAACTCCTTTAATATAATCAAAAGTCCCAATCAAACAGTCCCAACTTCTCTTTCTTTGCTGCATGGCTCCAGGAGCACTCCCTACCCTGCTCCAGCCTGTTGTCAGCTATGCCTGCTGCTCAGCTGACCTATGGTATTTCTCTTTACCCACATCCTGGGAATTTCTTCTCTCCTGCTGGACTCTATTTTCTGGACTCCAGGTCATCCTCATTCACGGCCTCTCCCTCTTTTGGTTGTAGCAGATCAACTGTTCACTTCATGAGATAAGAGTGCTTTTAAGAGACATACATTTTTTAGAATTCCCATGTCTCAAATTGTCTTATCATAGCTGCAATGTATGATGTACCATTTGGCTGGATGTATAATTCTAGATGGAAACGTTCATTTCCATAGTCAACTTGCTCCTTTGTCCACCAGTTACTATTGTCGCCCTTGAAAAGTCTGTCATTCTGATCTCTGTCCCCTTGTGTATATCCTCGGCTTTGGTTCTCTTTGGAAGATTTTAGGGTCATCTTCTTGGTATTCTGGACTCTTGCAGTGATGAGGCTTAGCATGACTGATTTCTCATTTATATGCTGGATACCTGGCCAAACCTTTCAGTCTAGAAACTGGTAACTTCAGTTATAGAACATTTTCTGACATTGTGTTGCTATTTTTCTTCTCTCCATAATCACTGTCCTCCTATCGAAACTAAGACTAGTTGGATGTCAGATCTTCGAGCTCGACTGTCTACCTCTTGTATCCTTTATCTTTTTGCTTATATTGGATCCCTTTATTTACTTGTTTAGTTATGAGGAAATTGCATTAATATCTTTCAAACTTTAATAATGTTTTGATTCCTGCTCTAGTGTTTTCATCCCCAGGAGCTCTTTTTATTCTGCAATGCCTTCCTTCTGCTCTTAAAGTATTCTAGGATAACTTTTCCCAAATCTGTCTAAGGATGATTTTGTTTTACTTTTTTTTTGTACTGCTAACTGTACTGTTTTTCCCCCTACTCCAAATTTTCAAAGGACTTAAAAGCTAGCATTCCGTAAACAACTTATTTTTTTCTCAGGAAATTATGTAAGTGATCATACAGCTGAGGACACATGGGTTATTAAATATTTTGTATTAATGATGACTCTGACAATTTAGTGTCAAAATAAACTTTTATTTATGCCCAATCAACAGCACAAATATGAATAAATGCTAGCACAGAAAGTCAGAAATTCCTGACAACTATTTAATCAATAGTTGCTCCTTTTCAGACATCAGCGAATGAGTGAGAGCATCTCAGTGACCAGTCCTCAGTCAGAGAGATTCTTTTCCTTCACAATTAGCCCTCCATAAACAAACAAGTCCACACTTGTGTACATATTACATATTGTTTATTATTTACTTAACCTTGAATAACCTCAAGAAAATCCAAAATGAGGTTAGGTGATGCAGTAAGGCTTTCAGGTTTGGTTTTTGGTTTTCCTTATAAAAGTAAAGATTAGAGGTTGTGGAACAGCTTTTTTCCAAAGAAGAGGAAATGAAACATGTTGATAAATTCTTAGGAATTTAGGGACCAGAAAGTGTATTTTCCAACAAGTATCTTAAACATATTCCCATGCTTACAATCTACCTCTCTAGCAATTTCCCTAATAACTGAAGAGGATATGCTAGTTCATTTTTCTGTTTATAAGAACTTAAAAAAAAAACAAGGTTTTGAGGATGAATTATCCCTTGTAGCAGCTCTACTTTCTCATGGAATGTGATCTATTCATGGAAAACAGGCTACAGAATGAAAAAGCAAAGAAAATTCACAAGGAAACAACAAAAAACATGAAAACAAGATAAAACTTAAGGCACATACTGGAGCATATTTTCTTTCTCTCTTTTTTTTTTTTTATAATTTTACTACTCACTTCTATTTAAGCATGTGAACATTGTCAGGAATGTTTTATTTCCATAAACATGACCCTGTTCTTAGTTTACGTTGTGTCTTATAGTGCCTCAGTTTTGCTATTACATAGCCTAAGGAAACATTTTGGAAACATTATATCATTTATAAAATACAGAATGCTTATTAAATCATTGCTTATTAAAGCAATGATTTCTTATAATACAAAAAGCTAAAGAATAAAAACTAAACAACTTTTTTTTTTAATATTATGATTTCTACTTGCAGAAAAGGGAGTAACAGAATTGTTGACCAAAACTACAACATGTAGTCCCATAGTGGGATGTTTCTCCAGTTTGTAGCTAATGATTTTAAAATGCACACTGAATTCTAAATCTGTGCCTATAAGGCTTTCATGAAAATTTGTAGGTTATTTTCATATAATAACGAACATAAAAACTCCATTAATCTGATAATTAAGATGAAGTAATTCATTAATAATGGAAGAGAAATCCAGTAGCATATACAGAAAACAGCGGCAGGGGTACCTCTAAATAAACTCACAGCACAATTAAAACCCAATTTCACAACCTATTTCTAAGGAAGTCGATTTCTAATAGTCAAAATATTCATGGATTAAGTTAACAAACATTTATTTGCTACTCACTACATGTCAGCCATGCGCATGGGTGTTGGCAGCATGGACATAAACAAGACAAATTCCATTTCTCCTGAAAGTCATCACTTGACTACTAGAGATTTCCTGCAAATGACCATCAGAGGAGGGTCAATCTGCAGTATCATCTTCCACTTCCGCCCCCAGTAAGAGCCACTAGATAGCCAGACAATCTGATATCGCGCTCACTTTGGCTTCTGTTTTGTCACCTACTTGTCTTCCATAATTAATTAGCAATCAAATCATCATGTCATGCCTACCTCTTTCCTCTTAGGGAAGGGTGAGTTTACTTGTGGATGCCCAGACACAAGCTCAACCTTCCAAAACACTTTCAAAAAGACACATCGATGTGCAATTTAAGGACCTGAGTTAGATATCTTCTCCAGCTTTAGTAAGTTGACATTTTTTTCATCTGTGGCTTATTTGAAGTGTCCAGTGTTAGACTTGACCTTTTACTTTTTTTCTTTTTTTTTTTTTTTTTTTTTTTTTTTTTTTTTGAGATGTAGTCTCACTCTGTCACCCAGGCTGGAGTACAGTGGCGTGATCTCAGCTCACTTCAACCTCCGCCTCCCAGGTTCAAGAGGTTCTCCTGCCTAAGCCTCCCGAGTAGCAGGAACTACAGGCACCCACCATCATGCCCAGCCAATTTTCGTATTTTTAGTACAGATGGGGTTTCACCATATTGGCCAGGCTGATCTTGAACTCCTGACCTTGTGATCTGCCCACCTCAGTCTCCCAAAGTGCTGAGATTACAGGCGTGAGCCACTGCCCCGGCCTGATGTTTTACTTTTTGGCCTACCCTGTTGGTGTCAGACTGCTCCCTTCTCAGCCACTCCCTTCTAGTGTTTCCATGAGTTAAACTACAATGAGGAAACAGCTGCTGAGACCGTGGAAATCACCCCTGGAGAATAGGCTGGCAGGAATAAAGGTGCAGATGTAGGAAAGTACCTGGAAAGCCCAGGCTCAATAAAGAAAAACAGGACTGAAGAGGAGAAACCAAGCAGTTGGGGTAGATCTATTTTGCAAGTTGAAAATAAGGATATTATAGTCCTTTTGAACTTGGGGAGCTATTTAAAGTGTTTTGACCAAAGGGGTGATGTGCTTGGAACTATTAACAATTTTTCAAACTCATCATATCTTCAACCTGATGTGCACTTTCCCAATCCATCCCCATATTCTTACTCCTTTCCTTATCTAACTTGGATCTGATGGCTTTCTTTTTTAACTATTTTCTCTAGTACCTCCAATCCCCCTAACAGCTCACTCTCACTGACCTGACTCACCTATTTCCAGATCTGAGTCTTACCAGCATTGGGCTCTTGCTGCCCTTGCCCACACACAGCCAAGCCTTCCTGGAGAAAGTCACCCAGCTGTCATGGTTGGTACCACTTCAGTGTTATGGTTGCTAACACCAATGAGGCCTTCGAAACTGCTAGACAACTCTACTTATCCTTTGTCAGCTTCTTTTCTCTGCTCCTCTAGATGCCATCCCAAACCTTTACCACTGTCCTCAAACCTCTGATTTAATCCCAGGTTCCTTTGAAATCACTGTTAACTTCTCTGCAAATGTATTTAATCTCCATTTATCTTTAAATCTCACCCTTTTGTTTTAACCTATTAGTAAGCAGTGACAAACATGTAGCCAAACGAACCTGGACTTTCTAATCATAGCTCCGAATTCCTGGCTTTCAGACTCTCAGTTTCTTCATCTACAAAATGGAAATATTAATTAGTTAATGCCATTGAAATCAAGATTTAATAAAATATGTACAAATTGCTACCATAGTCCCTACTGTTGAATCTCTTAGAAAATCACAGAGAACAGGGCGGACCCAGGTCTGGCCCATACTGTGTTTACAACGTAGCAAGAAAATAAACAATAAAATGATGCAGAAAGGATCAAGAATGACTACCATTTCACAGAGAAACTAAACCTAGGTCAGGGGATCAAGGAGGAACTCCTGAGAAGGTGACATAACCTGGATCTTTAAAGTATAAGCTAGAGTTAGAAGGGCTTAGTGAGGTGACAGACTCCCAAGGGCAGCCAGAGAAAGTGCTGCAGGCAGGTGGAGCAACATGTGTGGTAAGTCCTGAATCAGAAGCATAGCAAGGAGGTGAGAGTGCACTTCAGTGTGGGGGTGCAGGGGTTGGGGAAACATGGACAAGGGCTAGATCATGCAGTGACTTCGAAGCCATGTTAAAACTGGGGGACATTATCCTAAAGCAACGGCAACTGCTGGAAAGTTTCAGCACAGAGATGATTATCAAATTTACATTTTTTAAATATGCTTACTAAATCATGGTTCTCTAAGCCCACCTCCTTCCAAAACTAATGTACTTATCTCTCATGTTTATTATGGCTATGCCTTCCAAGACTGATAAATTGGAGATTTTAAAATACACAGTTTGAAAATTAACATGTGGATGAGTTAGTGAAGTTCAGTTGTCTTAGTTTGGGCTGGTAGAGCAAAGTACCATAAACTGGGTGACTTACAAACCACAGAAATGTCCTCACAGTTCTGGAGACTGAAAGCTCAAGAACAGAGGACCAGCATGGTCAGGTTCTACTAAGGACTCTTGACCGGGTTGCAGATGGGCCAACTTCTAACTGTGTTTCCACATTAACTAACTCTCTGGCCTCTTCTCATAAGGCCGCTGATCCCATTCATGAGGGTTCCACCCTATGACCTAATTACCTCCAAAATGCCCACCTCCAAATGCCATCACATTGGGGATTGGATTTCAACATATGAATTTTGAAAGGAGACAAACATTCAGTCCATCGCAACCATTAAAGTCCAGGTAGCAAGTCTGAAAAGGGAAATAGACGGTTTCCATTTTAAGCGTCGTGTAAATGTAGTAAGTTACTGGATACTTTGTTCAGGTACTTACTACACCCTGTATTTCACCTGTGTTCCAGTACTTACTATACCCTAAAATCCGCTTATGATGTCTGTCTTATATCTAAACAGAGGCATAAATAATCATAATATTTCTTCTCTACTATATATTGAGTTCTAACATCTCTTTTTATCACTAAACTCCTTTACACTTATGAAGCACAGACCCCAAATCATGGTAGGGCTGACTGTTGTCATGAATTCTCAGCTCAAATATAATGGAGAAAGGCCCTCCTCCACCACACTACAAAAATAGCACCCTCTCTATTATCATCCAGTGACAGATCATTCTTCACAGCAATCAGTACAATTTCAAATGAACTGTATTGTTTACATTTTATTGTCTGGGTTGCCCCGGGAGAGTACAAACTCCGTAAGATCACAAACCTTATCATCTTTTTCTCTGCGGTATCCTCAATACAAAGTAAGTGACTCAATGAATATTTGTTGAATTAATTAATGTAATTCCATTTACACTTATATATCCCTCAGTTTTATTTAATCATCAAAATATTCTGTGCTGTGATATTTTATCTTCAATTATAAAGAGATAAAATTGGTAAAGAATGAAAACCAGATTTGAAAAAAAAATTTCTCTAATACTTCTATTCATAAACAACCCAAATATTATCTAATATAAATAAACATTTCATTAATCCAGTCCTGCTAGCCTCTATGACATGAATTTAACTTTATTTCAAAGGGATGTGTGGGATAGATACTTGTGATAGGTAATAATAAAAGTAAATTTCAAAAAAAGCAACTCTATTTTAATTTTATGATTATTTGCATATTTTATTATTATTTTTTTAATTTATTTATTTATTCATTTACTTATTTTGAGAAGGAGTCTCGCTCTGTCACCCAGGCTGGAGTGCAGTGGTGCAATCTTGGCTCACTGCAAGCTCCATCTCCCAGGTTCATGCCATTCTCCTGCCTCAGCCTCCCAAGTAACTGGGACTACAGGCGCCCACCACCACACCCAGCTAACTTTTTGTTTTTTTTTTAGTAGAGACGGGGTTTCACCGTGTTAGCCAGGATGGTCTCGATATCCTGACCTCGTGATCTGCCCGCCTCGGCCTCCCAAAGTACTGGGATTACAGGCGTGAGCCACCGTGCCCAGCCTGAGCATTTTAAAGTGTAAAATTCAAAACTTTTTAGCAATTCTAATGATTTATTTAACAGTAAGTACCTCTATTCTCTCAATTCTTCTGAATTATTTCTCATTAACAATCAGAAATCACATCAACAAAGATATTTATATATTTAAAATATGCATTCAAATATTTTTGTTAATATGGTGTCTTATACTTTCATAAAGAAGAGAGTTCTTACTATTTTAAAGATACCACACTGAATTCTAGATCTGTGCAGCCATGCAAAATGAAAGTCAAATGAATCCCATTACATTCTTATTGGTATTTTCATGCCTCCATCTGTCTTTGAGAACATGAAAGTCATCCACTTTATACTCTGTACATGTATGTGCCCTTTATATTCCTGAAAATCACAGACAGCAGGAATAATAAATAAATGCCATCCTTGTTTTTTCTATCTTTTCTAAAACCCATTTACCAAATGAAATCGTCTAATTCAATTCCAAAATAGTTAAATTTTAGATTTTAATTAGTTGCATAAGTTGTATGTCCAGGAAAACTTGTGGAAGTCCTTCTTCACGTCATTCAATGACTTTGATAAGGAAGCAATGATAAATGTTTCCAAAAAATACCAAATACCCACCCTCCACTACATAGTTACCCTTTTATAATAATTATGTGCTAAAAAGTTGCTATAAATCAGTTCTTGGGTATGTTTCAAGTCTAATCAAGTCTTCTGACACATTGCTAAATAAAGTTAAAATTAATTTTTTGTTTGTATTATAGACTGGAAACAAACACTTGTATCCAGGCAACAACAATGTAAGTTAGATTTGTTTTGTATGGTAAAGTCAAGCAGGGGCCGTGCAAAAATTGCACTTCTTTCTCAACTATAGCTGGATGTTACCATCTTGAAGCCTGGCACCAGCTAGAAACCAAAAGCCAAGAGATTTTGCTGTTTGCTCCTGCTGAATGCAGCCATTTCATTTCTATTAAATTCTGTGTTTTGGACTGAGATACACTGGATATTTGTTTTTTTGTTTTGTTTTGTTTTGCTTTTGAGATGGAGTTTCACTCTTGTTGCCCAGGCTGGAGTGCAGTGGCACCATCTTGGCTCACTGAAACCTCTGCCCACTGGGTTCAATCGATTTTCCTGCCTCAGCCTCCTGAGCAGCTGGGATTATAGGCACCTTCCACCAAGCCTGGCTAATTTTTTGTATTTTTAGTAGAGACAGGGTTTCACCATGTTGGCCAGCCTGGTCTCGAACTCCTGACCTCAGGTGATCCGCCCACCTCGGCCTCCCGAAGTCCTGGGATTATAGGCATGAGTTACTGCGCCCAGTCTATATACTAAATATTTAAAGTAGCTATTGTATGTTGGCCTTTTCCCACTAATCCACACCTTAACCGCAAAGAGACGCATATCAGAATATAATCTTATAATTGGAAGATAAATGAAACACTTTGGTTTTGATAATATTAGCTGTAGAAATTAAAGTCAAATCTTCTTGGCCCCTTGGAAAAATATTAGAAAATGGGAGCACAAAGTAGGGCTTGCACCTTCTACATTCACGAGGAGGAAGCATGAGTTCAAAAAGTTGAGAAGCACTGAGCTAGAGAATGGGTGTGCCATGAACTGCCCCAATGAGCTTACAGTGATGATGTGAGAGACCAAAAGAACAGATAGTCAGTGTGGGTGGAGCAGAGGAAACAGATAGAGGCTGGAGATTTGGATGGAGGCCAGATTACTAGGGCATTCTTAGTCATAATAAGGAATTTAGATTGTATTCCAACTAGAGAGGAAAGTCACTAAAGTGTTAATCGCATATGATTGTAGTGGATTAAAACAAGATAGAAAGTGTTGAAAGAAATAATAAAAAAGCATTCCCTGTCCAGAGAAATCATTTTTATAAAGTGAAAGAGATCTAGAACACGATAGCAAAAAAAAAAAAAAAAAAAAAAAAAAAAAAAAAAAAAAAAAAAAAAAATCCCATTAGAAAGTGGGCAAAGTATGTGAATATACATTTTCTCAAGAGAAGAAAAACAAATGGCCAACATACCTATGTAAATATGTTCAAAATCACTAATCATAAGGGAAATGCAAATCAAAACCACAATGAGATATTATCTCACATCTGGCAGAATGTTTTTCTTTAAAAATATAATGTATATAGTAATTTTAAGTGTTAGCAAGAATTGGAGAAATTAGAACCCCCGTGCACTGTTGGTGGGAATGTAAAATGGTGCAGCCACTATGGAGAACAATAGGAATCTGGTCCCTCAAAATGATTACAATTTAAAATGTAAAACTATTTTAAAACATGATCCAGTCATCCCATTTTGGGTACTTATCCAAAAAAAATTTAAATCAGAATCGCAAAGAGATATTTGCACTTACATGTTCACTGGAATGTTATTTGCAATCCAAGATATGGAAACAACCTAAATTTCCAACAGTGGATGAATAGATAAGGAAAATGTGGCATTTACATACGATGGAATGTTATTTAGCCTTAAATAAGAAGAGAATCCTGTTATATGTAACAACATGGATGAACCTTGAGGACATTAAGCAAAATAAGGCAGTCACAGAAGGACAAATAGTGTATGACTCCACTTATACTAGGTATCTAGTGTAATCAAATACATAGAAACCAGAGAGTTGATTGGTAGTTGTCAGGAGCTGGAGCCGGAGGGGATAGGGGAAATGTTTGCCAAAAGATAGAGAATTTCAGTTACAGAGGAAGAATAAGTTCAAGAAATGTATTGTGCATCACGTCTACTATAATTAATAACAATATATTATATACTTGAAACTTGCTAAGACAGTAGATTTTAAGTGGTCTTCACCACAAAAACACAAGCATATGAGACAATGCATATGTTAACTGCTTTGATTTTGTCATTCCACAGGGTGTACAAGTTTCAAAACATATTATACAACATACATATATATAATTTTTTATTAATTAAATCAATAATTTAAAAATAAAATTATTTTTTGAAAAGAAAGATAAACTACATACCAGTATCTCTTATGAACACAGATACAAAAAGTTTCAACAAAATATTAGCAAATACAATCAATGCATAAAAACAACTACGCATCATCACCAAGTGGATTTTATTTCACATATGAAAGCCTCGTTCACCATTAGAATATCAGTCTTATCCATTATATCAACAGGCTAATGAAAGATAACACTTTTAATCAACTGATGCAGAAAAGTAGTTTGACAATCCAAAACCCGCTTATGATAAAAAAAAAAAAAAAAAAACTCTCACCAAACCAGGAATAGTAGAGAACTTCCTCAACTTGATGGAGAATATTTATGAAAAACCTATAGCTAATATTAAACTTGTGGTGAAAAATTAAATGCTTTATTGCTATGATTAGGAATGAGGCAAGGATATCGCCTCTCACCCTACTTTTATTCAGCATTGTACTGGAATTCCCACGTAATTCAATAAGACAATAAAAGCAAATAAAAGGCATATGGACTTGAAGAAATGAAAGAAAGGAATATATAACTAGGTTGAAGGTAAGAAGGGCAGGCAGGAGAAGCAGTGGGATTTTGTGATAGGTTTTGGTTTTTGGAAGGGAACACATTGAGTATGCCTATGACCTCGGACAAAGAAGTTATAAAAACAAAGATATTTAAGATCTATAAGACAGAGACAATAATCCATAAAGCCATGCTCCTCAGAACCAGTAGGGAACAGGATTCAGAGTAGAAACAAAGGAAGATAAATACCCCCAGAATTGTCTCAATCACGGACAAATAGGGGCAGTAAAAAGGGAAGAACTGGGTCAATGGCTCTCCAGAATTCTGGGGTTTTCTACCTTCCAAAAAGAAAAAAATACTCTAGGCTGCCCATTTTCATTTCTTGAAGTAGTTATTCTTTCTCCTTAGCCTCTAAAAAAAAAACTTCAAGTGAAAATTTCTGTTCTCCCTCTCTTCCAACCCCTGACTCATAGAATTGTTGCAGTGTTTCAACCATATGCAGTTTTTAAAGATTTTTATCTCCAGTTACTAGTTGTTCTGGACTTTTCACTTACCTATAGTCAATGGGAAGAAAATCCCCTGAGGAAAATGAATTATGGTAATTTATAATAATATCGATAATTACTTCTTACTGAGCACTATTTTGTGGCAAGGTAAACTGTATCTGCTCTGATGCTTCACCTCACCCTAGCTGAAAATTAGATACCACTGCATATTAGACTTCTAGGCAATTTTTAAAGTGCAAGGCTTGTTTTGAAACTATTCTTAAGTTGAACTGGTATATAACATGAGATAAATTTATTAGGTATGGTTATGGAGGAAAGGTAACTTTCCTCATATTTTATGCTTTTAGAAATATTACTGGTAAAATATTACTTAGGCTAAAGAAAAATTGGCTCACTGATCATAGTAACTCATTAGAAGTTGGACAGTAGAATCGGTTTCCTGGCAAATGTTTTCTCCTGAAAACTGGAAAGAATCATTTTAGCTGAAGCCAAAGTAAAAAATAACTTCATCATGCCATATTTAAGAATGTCAAATAAGCAGAACATTAGTTGAACTAAACTTAGCATTGTATTAATAGATGCCAGATTAGTTTATCATCACCATGATCATCATCATCATCATTGAAATTAAATTTTGCTTTAATTTAATACATAAATTTTTTCCTCACATAGTTATGTGTGATTTTAGTATCTTTCTGATGGTTAAATCATCCTTTTGGATAATCCTTATCTAATTGCTAAAATTTGATCTATGGTATAGTAATTTTAAAATATTTAATTATTAAAATATCCAAGATAAACAGGATTTCTAATGTAGAACTACTTTTAAGTAGGCAGTATTTACTACTTAGATTTTAAAACTATAACTTCTAACCAGCCATGTAAAATAAAGATTAAGATGCCGTATGTCTGTAAATATAGGTTTTAAATACTTTGCTTTTTTGTTTTAGAAAATATGTTGCTCCCTGAGGAACTGGAAAATGACAATGTCTGGGTCTAGTGCTTGAATGTCAGAAAGGGAAGGTAACCTGCAAAAGAAGCCTTGCACCCAGGTCCAAAATGCAGCTCAACAAATGAGCAAGCACAAGTATTCAGAGAACCAAGATGAAATAAACCAGAAAGCCAGAGAGAAAAGGAATGAAGCCAGGATCAAACCAGAGAAAACCTCCAGGTAATAGAAGAAAGATATCAAATTCAGAGATTTGCAGATCTCAAATTGCAGAACTTTTACTCCAACAAGGTTGCTTGCTGGTCAAAAGTGTTTTCTCGCTCCTGGATCAGGATGTTCTTGAGGCATTTAAAGGGTTGATATGGCTTAAGAAAACAGTAATAATAATGGTAAAGATTAGTAGGTTAGTAACCTGAAAATACTCCTTTTTTCCTGTCAATGACTTTTATCTACCTTCATTAGGGATACACTACAAAGGCAGAAAAATAGACTTTGTTCAAATAATATTTCTAAATTTCTCTGGGGTTCTTGGATAAAAGGAACCACAAATGAACTACATTAATTTGATCTCTAGAGTTTATTTTTGAGATACTACCAGTATTCTAGGACATAGATAAGAGAGATAAATGAAATTAAATGCGTGCTTTGGGAATTTAAAACAGATTTAGTCATTCATTCACCCCTTTGTCAATTCATCAGACATTTGTTGAGTAATTATACCACGATCAAGGGAAAGTGCTAGACATTGCAAATACAGTGGGGGATATAACCCCTGCCCCAAGGGATTTATAGTCTAGTAGAAAATATAATGATATAAAAGCAGATGTAGGCCAGGAGTGGTGGCTCACGCCTGTAATTTCAACACTTTGGGAGGCTGAGGGGAGTGGATCACTTGAGGTCAGGAGTTCAAGACCAGCCTGTCCAACATGGTGAAAACCTGTAAAAATACAAAAATTAGCCAGGCATGGTTGTGCATGCTTGTAATCCCAGCTACTCTGGAGGCTGAAGTATGAGAATTGCTTGAACCCAGGGGGTGGAGGTTGCAGTGAACCGAGATCACGCCACTGCACACCAGCGTGAGACTCTGTCTCAAAAAAAAAAAGCAGATGTACATAGTATACAGGATACATATCAGAAACCCCTGTTCCCAACACTCCATAAGTCTATAAGGAAGATTACAGGATAGTGATCAGGGAAAGCTGTCCAAAGGTTGAAATCAAAGTAATATTTAGATGATAACACTTCTGGGCAAAGGTGGGAAAGGTTGTGAGAGAGAAACAGAGAAAGATGTTGTTTCAGGCAAAGAGAAACATATGAGATGAATCAAAGACAAGAGCCCAGTGCATTTGAGGAAACAAAAAAAATGCATTCATACATTTATTCAACAAATATGTATTGAACCATTAGGTGGCTGGGAATAGAGCCATGGAAAAGCCTCTGGTCTATTACTGTTTACATTTTGGTTAGGCAAAACACATTTAAGACAGAGAAAACAGTAAAAACTGCAAAGCCCTGATGTGTTTGAGAAACAAAGAATGGACCAGAGTGGCTGCAATATACTGGCCAAGGAGAACAGTGACCTGCAACAAAGTGGGCATCCAGGCAGAAATCAAGTCCTACATGGCTTTCTTAGAATAAGACATTTTTATTTTATTTGCCACCAGAGGCTTTAGGCAGAGGAAATATGGAGTCTGATTTACATTTTTCAAAGATCACTTTGACTACTATGTAGAAAATGCATTGTAGAGAGCTGACAAAGGAAGGAAGGAAATCATCAGAGTCTACTATAGTCAGCCAGTATAGAGAGAATGGTGGCTCAGTCTAGAATATAAGCACTGGAGATGACAAAAGTGGTTGCATTTTGGATATAGAGTTTTGGAGTTAACAGCACTTGTCCGTGAATTCAATAGACGTGAGGAGCTAAGGGGAAAAATAAATCCAGGTTAACACGAGTTCTACATGGCTGGAATTTAAAGAAAATGATGAGGCTAGTAAGAAAGATGAGGCTGGGGAGAGAAGAAACAGTTTAAGAGAAATATACATCTCCTGTCAAAGTCTAAATGTTAATACCAAGGGTAATGAAAATATCTTGAAAGATTCTAGGCAGCTCTCTTGCTTTGAGCAAATAATGCTCAAAGATCATTGAGTGATTTGAAAGGTTACTCTAGCAGAAAAATTCTTATTCAAAATAGCCTGAAAAATTATAAGATACTCAGAGAAACTCCTAAACATATTGAAACACTTTCATAGAGAAAAACATAAAGCATTATTAGAGGAGATAAAAGAATAATTAAAAGAAGGGATATACCATATTCATGGATTGGAAGACTCAATGTTATAAAGATTTCTGTTCTCACCAAAGTTAATGTATAAATTCAGTGCAATTCCAATTAAAATCCCCAAAAGAATTTTTAAATGTAACTTAAAGCATGGTTCTAAATTCATATAGAAGAGAGCCCCAGTAATAGATAAAATCATTTTGAAGAAAAGAATGTGTAGAAGGACTTGCCCTTCAGATATCAAGATCTACAAAAATGCTGTAGTCATTAAATTATGTGATAATTGATAAATGACAGAGAAATAGACTTGTTAACCAGATAGAGAGCTCATAAACAGAGTAAGCATAAAAGGAAAAAATACAGTAATAACTTTTTCAAAAAATCCTGTGAGGAAATTACTTAATCAATACATAGCCTTGGGACAACTAATTATTCATATGGAAAAAGTAAAATAAAATTGGTCCCTAGCTCACAATACACCCTTTGACAAAAGGAAAACAAAAGATTCAAAGGCTGCTGTATTTTAGGGTTGGTGGCAGAAGGTTGAGGTGTTCTCACCTGATGGTTTCTTTTTTTGTGGGGTAAGAACATCCAATGATAGTGACAGCAAAAGTAAGAGAAAAACATGTTTGAAAAAAAGAAGAGTTTTGTAAGTTGTGGAGAATAGGAGAAAGAGTTGTTTCAGGCAAAGGCAGAGGAAATTCTGGACAGTATTAAAATACCATAAGAGATAGGAGACTGAATTTATGGTGGCACCCATCTCAAAGCTATTCAGCTTTCCAACAGCTTTCTGGTATAAACTTAATGGAGACATTTTGCGTAAGTTGCTGATCACAGACTAAGAAATTTAAAAATGGGTTGAGGGGAGTCAAGAATAATGCCAAAAGCATGATAAAAGTGATTGAGTATGAACTACAAGTTGGTTAGGAAAGAAAACAGACACAGAAGGAGACAGAAGAATAAATATAAATCAGTTCAAGGACCTAGGAGTCTCTTTATTTAATTTTAATAGAGGCAAGGTCTCACTCTGTCAATGAGGTTGGAATACAGTGGAACAATCCTCAGCCTCTGAGTAGCTGGGACTACAGGCATGCACCATGACACCTCACTATTTTTTTTTTTTTTTTTTTTTTTTTTGTAGAGTCGGGGGTCTTAACACGTTGCCCAGGCAGATCTTAAACTTCTGGCCTCGAATGTTCCCTTGCCTTGGCCTCCCAAAGTGCTAAGATTACAGGCGTTAAGTCACCATGCCAGACCTATCCCTTTATTTTGGCACTGATGCGGTGAAAGACACTAAATGAGAAAGAATGTCCTAACTTAAAGTTTCAGTGGTAATGTGTCTGAGTAATGACAAGGCCAAGGGAATGGTCATGAAAATGAGTGACGAAAGTGGAGTAGAGGTAAATAACATGGGAAATGAGGCCCTCAAAGAACTGGGAATCCAGCATTTGGATCCATCATCATCAGAACTGTTGAAGTCAACCAGGATGAAGATAGAATGTGGCAAAGAGGGGAAAACAGGAAACCACATGCTTGTCTTCTCAAAACCCATTAAATAAACATTTCCCTTTTCTCCATGGTACTTATTGACTTTTGGGAGGAGCAATTAGAACCCATTTCCCAGTTTAAGCCAGGTACCTTGACAGTGCTAGAAACTGCTGTAAGGTTGACAGTGGAGAAAAATGTAGAGAAAACCATAAATAACAAAGAGAAAAATTATAAAAATGTAACAGCCTAGGACCATTTACCACGGTGAAAAAATAGCCCTACATACATCAGAGGTCCAGAAGATAATATCTGAAGCACAGTATGATACTATAATAAAATTCCAACGGTCAGCAAAACTTAGATTCTAGTCCCTGTTCTCCCTTGGGACAGTCTCTAGGCTCAGTTTCTGCAACCATCTAATGAAAAGATTAGACAAGACCATTTCTAAATTTATTTCTAGCTCAAAGAATCTGTAATGTAATGTCCATAATGTGATCCTGATATATCACATGATAAAATAAGAGATTTTATTAAGGAAGAGAGTATGTATCATAAAAATATCAAGGTGGTACACTTCAATTATTTGAAAAAATTCCCAAATGGGATATTTTATTTTCCAAGAATCGCGATAAATTTTTAAAAACATTGTAATAGAGACTTAAGTGAATTGCAGTATTTCAGAATTCCTTAAGTCCACAATCTAACAACATCTTGTACAGTATACTCTTTGCTTTATTTGTGTTAATGTCTCTCCAAAATTAGACTGTGAGTTCCTTCAAGATAATCTTACTCAGCAGTTCTCTTTTCTTCTCCAAGGCTGTTCTCACAGGTCTGGGTATATGCAAGACACAATATTTTTAATGTCCAAAATGAATAAAGACCACATCTGGAAAGTGTTCTCTAAAAGTTTCAGAAGAAAAAGAGTATGATTATACCCACACACATAATACCCTCAGAACTTCAGCCCAGAGCCTGTAATTGTCTTATCTATTTCAACAGAAAACATAGGAGACTCCTGATATCCCACATCAAAGAGTTGGGTGGGGTTGGGGTTATGTAATGTTAAATGGATTTTTGCACATCAAACAAACCTATCCCTAGCCATTCCCATTTCTGGCTCATATATTAAGAACTGGAAGTGTTTTTAAAGCATATTTTCTCCTGCTCTGCTTTCCAATTAAGTTTTAAAAGCATGTCCAACAGACACCTAGAAATTTACAACTGTAGCAGAAACCTAGAGTTCAGATTATTCTTACTTTCCCCGATGTTTTTCAACACAGATCACCGACATAAAAAAATTATTGTAAAAAGAAGTTAAGAAAATGACAGTTCATATTTTAAAGAATGTAAAACAAGGTACTAACTAAGATGACAGCAATTCTTTAGCCCAGGCTTAATGCTTTAGTGAAAAGATGACGCCACGCTGCCACTCCCGGCAACTAAAGCTGCACCCATCCTTGGCAAGAAATGACAAATGGCACCAGCAACCTCAAGCTCATGTGCTGCATTCCTCGTATTAACTTTGCCTTTTCTGGTTTGTCTCTCCATAGAGCACTGAGAGCTTCTTCCAAGAAACTTCAAAGACCCCTCGACAGCAAAAATAAAACACATCAGGAGGATTGGGCTGTTGGTAGAACAAAATTTACAACACTCTACTATAGGATTTGAACATCTCTTATTCTATGAGGATTCTGGCATTGAAAGAAAAATAAAATCCTTCATTCATTTCATTATACTTAAAAACCTGATGCATTTTCAATAGATTATCCAAGTATGGACATAATCCAAATTTGTACATGGTTTTTTTTTTCATCCATCAATATAACTCATAATTATAAGATACTAAAGACAGAATGGGATAAGAAAGGAATCATACAAAGAAACTGAGGCCCAGAGATCATCAAAGGGCAAACACATAGTGATAGAACTAGGGTTGGAACCCAGGGTTTCTAATTGAGAGTCTAATTCTCTTTCCACTACATCAAGATACTGATTGTGTCAAATTTCATATTAATATATTCACAATTAATAAAAACACCTATTTTAGGGAAAAGCATTTTCTTTTTTTAAAGTGTGGCCCACTCTTTAAAAAGTATAACAGTAGTTGGTGACTTAAAGATTTTTTATGTCATTCTGATATGTGTTTTTTAAAATAGGTTAATACGAAAATCACTCATCAATTAATATTAATCATTATAATTGCCATAGCATGTTTATACAGCTACATAAATATAGTAAATGGGACCAGAAGCTATTGATGTTAAATAATATACACATAAACTCTTACCTTTTCTTTCTCAAGTATAATTCTGAAGTACAAAGTAGTAAATGAAAACTTCACTGAATTCAGTTATTAAGAGAATAGTAGAAGCTTCCCAAATGTGCACACTGCTATTGGTTATAGAGATGGTGATTTAATATTTTTACAAATCACCAGAAATCCATATATTCCTAGAATCCTCCTAATTAAACTTAAAAGGCCACCACATTCTGAATCTAAATATAATGTCAAGCATAAATAATTTCATTGTCATTATTCTGACAACTAAGGAACTCTGGATGTATAAACAGACTTAGCTAGAAAGAAAAAATATCCATAGTACATTCATACTATACCAATTCACCAATATATTACAAATTACATATAAATGGGTATAAAAGTCACCACAAAGTTTGGCATCTGCCTACGGTCAAGAGAATTCAACTCCTATTGCATTATTAAAAGCTGATGTCTGCCATCATTCTATTTAGGAACTGCCTCACAGGATAATGGAAGTGACCTTTCATACAGCAAACTTGATTAGAATCAACCCCAAGAGAATATCACATGATTTGAGATTATACAGAGTTGGGACTACTGCTCCATTTTTCATTTACTCTACACACTTCCCCTAGAGCTACACAGGATGCCAAAAAATTAACTCTTTCACTTCCAAAGTCACTTCCAAAGGCTCATCTGATTACATGTTGTTTTTTTTTCCAAATCAAGGGCACAATAAATAAATAAATAAACAAACAACTACAGCATAAGATGAGCATTAAAAGTTCTTTATAACTACCATGGTGTAAAAGCTACTAAAAAATTTCCCTGGTACAAATTGTATAAAATCAGGTATAGAATACCTCTTACAAAAGACAGTATGGTAATTAAAAGTGGGTCTTTATAGAGGAGAGATGTTTATCATATCCAGTCTTTCTGAAGTCTTAGCAAATTTTCCCTCTCTGTGGTTTCTTCTCCAATTATCTTTAAGACACCATTCTTTCTTGGTTCTCCCCTTGTCTCCTCCTTTCTCCTTCTCAGTGCCCACTGGGGTTTGTCTTCCCCTCCCTCCCTATAGATGTTGGTGAGGCTCACTGTTTCAACTCAAGCATTTTTACAATCTCATTTTATATATCCTCTTTTGATGGGTTCATCTATTTTTGTGGATATGTCTATTACCTACATGCTGATGAAACAGCTAAATATTAATACATATTCACTTCAGTGCCTACTTGATTTACTTAACAAATACAGCATTTTGAATATTTTTCATGTGCTGAGCACTATTCTAGACTCTGGAGGTAAACTGTTGTGGGAAGTCAGAGACCCCGAATGGAGGGACCGGCTGAAGCCATGGCAGAAGAACATAAACTGTGAAGATTTCATGGATATTTATTAGTTCCCCAAATTAATACTTTT
>NW_016815913.1:1942100-1953472 GCF_001698545.2 Rhinopithecus bieti | reverse complement strand
TTTTTGAGATGGAGTCTCGCTCTGTTGCCCAGGCTGGAGTGCAGTGGCGTGATCTCGGCTCACTGCAAGCTCCGCCTCCCGGGTTTATGCCATTCTCCTGCCTCAGCCTCCCGAGTAGCTGGGACTACAGGTGCCCACCACCTCACCTGGCTAGTTTTTTGTATTTTTTAGTAGAGACAGGGTTTCACTGTGTTAGCCAGGATGGTCTCGATCTCCTGACCTCGTGATCCACCCATCTCGGCCTCCCAAAGTGCTGGGATTACAGGCTTGAGCCACCGCACCCGGCCAAATTAATACTTTTATAATTTCTTACACCTGTCTTTACTGCAATCTCTGAACATAAATTGTGAAGATTTCATGGACACTTATCACTTCCCCAATCAATACCCTTGTGATTTCCTATGGCTGTCTTTCCTTTAATCTCTTAATCCCATCATCTTCATAAACTGAGGAGGTTGTATGTCGCCTCAGGATCCTGTGATTATTGCGTTAACTGCACAAATTGTTTGTAGAGCATGTGTGTTTGAACAATATGAAATCTGGGCACCTTGAAAAAAGAGCAGGATAACAGCAATGTTCAGGGAACAAGGGAGATAAGACTTTAAACTCTGACTGCTGGTGAGCTGGATGGAACAGAGCCATATTTCCCTTCTTTCAAAAGCAAATAGGAGAAATATCGCTGAATTCTTTTTCTCAGGAAGGAACATCCCTGAGAAAGAGAATGCACCCTGAGGGTAAGTCTGTGAACGACCCCCTTGGAGGCCGCCGCCTTTTACAGTCCAAGTCAAAGGATGAAATAAGCCCTGGTCTCCTGTAGCTTATTAGGACAAGCAAATTCCCGCCTAATAAATTTTGGTCAGAGAGGTTGTCTGTTCTCAAACCCTGTCTCCTAATAAGATGTTATCAATGACAATGCATGCCCAAAACTTCAACAGCAATTTTAATTTTGCCCCATCCTGTGGTCCTGTGATCTTGCCCTGCCTCCATTTGCTTTGTGATATTTTATTACCTTGTGAAGCATGTGATCTCTGTGACCCACACCCTATTTGTGCACTCCCTCCCCTTTTGAAAATCATTAATAAAAACTTGCTGGTTTTATGACTCAGGGAGCGTCACAGAATCTGCTGACATATGATGTCTCCCCCAGACACCCAGTTTTAAAATTTATCTCTCTTGTACTCTTTCCCTTTATTTCTCAGACCAGCCGAGATGCTTAGGGAAATAGAAAAGAACCCATGCTAAATATCACGGGTGGGGTTTCCCCCGATATACAATAACAAATAAAAGGAGGGGAATTCATTTGTGATTCATTAACAAGTACAAACAAATGTACAATTTGATGGAAGAAATAAGATCTAGTGTTTGATAGAACTGTAAGGTGAATATAGTTTATAATACTTGGTTATACTTTCATTTTATATTAAAATATGATCTACTCTTTATATTCAAAATAGCTAAAAAAGAATAATTTAAATGTTGCTAGCATAAAGACAAATATTTAAGGTGACAGATATCCCAATTAATGGATTTGATCTTTACAAACCACATGAATGTATTAAACTATCATATGTATCCCAAAGATATATTCATCTATTATACATCAATTTAAAAAAAATTTAAGTCACTTTCATCTTGGAGATTCCATTCTAACGGAGAAAGGGAAAAGCAACAATAAGCAAAATATATAATAGATGGTAGTAAATGCTATGATGAAAATAATGCAGAAGGAAGAAGATGGTACTTATTTGAGCATTAAACAATAGGAATTTAAAGTCCAGCAAAAGAAAATCTTTCTGCAACAAACTTTGGAAATTTCATGTATATTTATTGGGCCTCATGTAATAAAACAATACAATATCTCACATCTTAAATTAATCCAAAAAGATTAAAAACTATCTTTTAGTCTAAAGTCCTTAGACCTTCTCCAGATAATGCTAAGTTTAAAGTATGATCAGTATCACAGAAATCTTCTTATCAGTAAATAATTTTAGTTTATTTCCTCTGTCCTTTGTGGAAAAGACCACTGGGCACAGTTCTCTGTCCCAAGAATGTTGTAATGCCAAACAACTAGTGTGGTGTGAGTTCAGAGGCAATGAACAAACTCCCTAAAGCAGTATTTTCAGTAAAGCTTTCCATGAAACACTTACTCTGATAAATATTAAAAGGTGATATAGAAACAAATAATACTGTCACAGGATCCTCAGGGCATTGCTTTTCCATGGAAACCTCTGTGGCTGAAGGCTCCTTTGCCCAAGTTTTTCTTGGACCTCCCTGGGCTCGTTCCACCACTCTGCCTGGTAGGCTGTGCTCAGCTCTCACTACTGGCCTGGATTCCACACCTGTAAAGGCTGAGCTAGGTGCAGAGTGGCAAGCGTTGTGTAAGCAAGCCAACATGAGGTTAAGCCACTGCACACAGGCGGTCACACTGGCTGCGGAGGGGAGGGCAGCTCCAGGTATCAGCATGGGTGCCGGCTCCCTGTGAGGCTATGGCTAGACCAGTCATACTGCAAGTAGCTTCCATGGCTGGCAGCAGGGAACGTGGTGGCACCCAGAAGCTTGGAGACACCACAAACCACAGAGCCCCAAAGAAGGTGTCACAGCCCTGGCTCAGGGAGCTCCTAGGTCATCACTCACAACATGGTGAACAAGGGGCAAGTTTCAGCCTTTTTTTCAGGCCTGCCCATGGCTGCCCATGGACCAGTCAGCACATACTTCCTCCCCTCTGCAGCCCCTAAAAATCCTAGTTACAGCTCTTTCAGCCCCACCATTTGACAGGTCCCCAGTTCTTGTCCCGTGTCCAGAAAGAATGAGGTATGCCAACAAGTAGACAGTAAGCAAGGTGAAGAGGTGCTTTATTGAGTGATACAACAGCTCAGAGGAGACCTTCAGTGGATAGCTTCTCTCTGCAGGCAGGGCATCCATTGTCTGTTCAGCTCTCAGCAGACAGGAAACCCACAGTGGGTAGTTTCTCTCTGCAGGCAGGTTGTCCTTTTGTCTCTCAGAGTCTGGCTGAGTCTGGGGTTTTTATGGGCTTTAGAGTGGGGAAAGTGCTTGCTGGTCCATGGGTGGCCATGGGTGGACCCAGAAAAACACTATAAGTTCTCACTCTGATCCCCGGAATTGGCAGCCCAGCCCCCAGCCCTCAGGTCGTCCATGGCCTGAAGGTGGGGTTTCACTGGGGACCCACTCCTTTCCATCCTGAAGCCTGTCTGCCTCCTGCTGCCATTAACCTGCCATCCATGGTGCTCATGACACCCAGGCTGTTTGTGCTGAGGGGTGCCTGCAGGTCTGCACCAAGCTGCCCTTAGTCCCCCTTGGCCTCCCTCCCATGCTCACCAGTGCCCAAAGTTTGGAAAGGATTGAGGCAGCAGGGTGCTGGCATGTCAGCACGGCCCCAGGTGCATGCACACTCAGCTGGCTGGTGACAGTGCCTACGCTTGGCCACAACTTTGCTCCAAAATCAAAGCAGGTGCCAGGAGCAGAGAAAGGCCAGGCAGCAGGAGCGGGCACTTCCAAGCCTGCAGGGGAAGAGGGGCTTCCTGAGCCCCCAAGAGAGCTGAGACACCCAGATCTACAGCCATGGCTGGGTGACTGCCATCCAAGAAGGTGGAGCTCCTGCCCCTCCAAGTTGGAAGGGGGCAGGGCTTCTGTGTGTTCCTGGCTACCACCAGGCTCCATGGAGCATGCAACCCCAGCTACACCTCCCCCATTGCAGCTGGCATCATGGCAGCAGCTGCTCCAGATGAGCTGCTGCTGCCATCAATAATCATTCCTTGATATCTTTGAAGAGTTGCTTCCAGGATCTCCATGGATACCAAAATGTAAGGGTGCTCAAGTCCCTGATATAAAATGGTTATTTGCATATAATCCATGCACACCCTTCCTTATACATTGAATCATTGCTGGATTACTTATAATACCTAATACAATGTCAGTGCTGTGTAAATACTTGTTATACTGCATTGTTTAGGGAATAATAACAAGAAAAAAAGTCTGTACATGTTCAGTACAGGCACAACTTTTTTTTTTTTTTTTGAGATGGAGTCTCGCTCTGTTGCCCAAGCTAGATGCAATGGCACAATCTTGGCTCAGTGCAACCTCCACCTTCCAGGGGTTCAAACAATTCTTGTGCCTCAGCCTCCCAAGTAGCTGGAATTACAGGCACCCTATCACGTGCAGCTAATTTTTGTATTTTCAGTAGAGATGGGGTTTCACCATATTGGCCAGGCTGGTCTCAAACTCCTGACCTCAAGTGATCCACCTGCCTCGGCTTCCCAAACTGCTGGCATTACAGGCATGAGCCACTGCGCCCAGCCCAGGCACAACTTTTTATCCAGTATTTTTTGATCTGTGGTTAATTGAATCTGTCAATGCATAACCCACAGAAACAGGGGCCAGCTGTAATTGCTTTTCATAGTCAAATACAATTGCCAAATGCCATGTTAAACAGAATTAAAGAATTTTGTTTTCACAAACTGAGTCTTTACTGTCCAAAAGTGAATACTGAAATCCCAGTATAGGGATAAATAACCTTTACTAAACATTTGACCATGGAACCTTCTTTTAAAAAGTTACTTAGGACTTGGGTTCCCTGAACATTCTTTCAGAATTGTAGGCTTTAACTATTTATTTTAAGTCCATGCCTCCTATTAAAGGTCCTCAAAAGAGCTTTATAATTTTGGCCAATCTTTTTAATGTGGGGTTATTATAGCAAGAAATATGTTTAGAATGACATGAGTGTGTCATCCTTAATGTGCGACAGAGAGCAGATTTATTTTTTAGTTGACAAATAAAAAGTATACATATTTTATGGGGTAAAATATGATGTTTTAAAATGTGTATACATTGTGGAATGGCTAAATCAAGCTAATTAACATATGCATTGCCTCATATTCTTAACTATTTGTAGTTAGAACACTTAAAATCTACTCACTTATGTGTGGACTCTAAAAAAATCAAACTCATATGAACAGAGGAGAAGGATGGTACCAGAGGCTGGGGAGAGGCAGTTGGGGAGATGTTGGTCAAAGGGCACAAAGTTTTAGACAGGAGGAATAAATTTAAGAGATCTTTTGTACAACATGGTGACTATAGTTAATGTTAATATATTACAGATTTGACAACTGCTAAGAGAGTAGATTGTTAGTGCAGAGATTGGTCATGGAAGCTACCCAGGAAATAAAGAGTTGATATGTTGAAATGGGTGGAGGCAGAGCAAGGAGATCATAAAGGGAGAAGAAAGCCAATAGATTATCTCCCTAGAGGCAAATTTCTCTTACAGTTTTGCTAAGAGCTAACCGTAAATAGAATAAATTCATAGGTTTAACAAATGTTAGTTAATCTTTCCTCAAGCCTTCCTTCATATTTAAAAATTCAAAGTTCCTTGAGGATACTGGCCAATCATTTAATAATATTAATGGTTCTCTCCTGGCTCAGTAAAAACTTAAAATGCAAGTTGGGCATCCACTATTTATAACCTATCATATTAGCTTGTTTACATGCAAAGGAAAAAGCCATTGAAGCAGAGTTGAGCTGCTCACATGTACAACACATGTAAAGAAAACCACTGGAGTCGATTTTGCCTCTAGATCTTTTTGAGATCACAACTCTTCACATATACAGAATTTATGTATATTAACATTACCTATAACTGGCAAGCAAATGACCTATTCCAAATTAGCCATTATAATATTTGTGTGTATCTATAAATGTAATCAAGTGAACAGATGTTTTTCCACTTAATACCTGGAGGAATTATGAATCATGTTACTATGCTCCTGTGGAAAGTATGTGTTTGCTATGTGGAAGGAAACAGGAATTTGTATCAGTCAGACTGTATTCTGTACCTTCCTTAGCTACAAGCTATGGAAATTTGGCAAGACTAACATTCAATGCTGTTTGAACTGCATCCAGCAACTTCCCCACCACCATCTTCCCTAGTCTTGGGGTTTTATAAACTTACATAATTTGTCCAGACCTATAGGAAATTATGCACTGCAGAGAGGTTTGCTGTTATATGAACTATGTTAAAATCCCCTACCCACCCTTCACTGAAAATTACTTTTTGTCCTGCTTTGGCACAGAATAGTAGGCTTTAACTACTTATTTTTAGTCTGTACCTCATATTACCTACAAGCAATACAATAATTATACCATAATTTGTATAATATATGTAGAAATATGTATGAAGATTGGAAAATTTTTTAGCTAAAGAAAGAACATAAGAATTGCTTTATAAATAAACGATGGATCCAGAAATCCCTCTCAGTTAAGTACTTTTTCTATCCTTTGTGCCCTACTCGGTGCTTTGGTTCACATTGTAGTTTCTCCCCACATCTCACTCCTATTGAAGGCTTAGAGACTCAGGCTAATTGTCATTCATCGTTCCATTTTTCCCAACAATAACAATAATGGCAATAATTATATGACACATATGTTTATTATTTTATATAATATGCAAAAATACAGTAACCCCATGTATCTGCTGGTTCCACATCTGCAGATTCAACCAACAGATTAAAAGTATTTTGAAAAGATTGAAAGATACAAAATTTTAAAATACAAGTTTAAAAACAATACATTATAACTACTATTTACCTAGTATTTACATGGTACTAGGTATTATAAATAACTTTAAGATGATTTAAACTACAGGGGAGGATTGTGTAGGTTACACAGTATGCAAATACTATGCCATTTTATATAAGGGACTTGATCATCTGGGGATTTTGATATCTGTAGAAGTCCTGGAACCTATTCTTCAGGATACCAGAGAGGACTGTGTATGCAAATAATATCTTTTGGCAATGAGCCCTGCCTAGACCACTTGTTCTAGGGACATAAGGACTTATCTAGCAATGCTGTATCTAGAAAATGCAAAATTATAAACTGCATCTTCCTAAAAGAAGACTCGGACACAATAACTAGAAATATTTTCCTTAGAATTTGGAAAGTTATGCGTTAATACACAAAACCCTATTTTCTTCACTTTTGTGGATTGTAATAAAGTTTTGCAAAAGCATTTTCCTTTTTTCCACATTTTGGGTCTTTCTTTCTTCACATTATCCATCAAAATGAAATTAGAAGACTTTATTGAGGATTAGTTGTTGAATAGAGCATTTCACAAAACTCTTACGTTTCCAATCAAAAGCAGCATTATTCATTACCTAACGCAAATTTTAGCTAATGATTTCAGGAAATGTTTATACATTTCATATATATTTCATTTATATGAAAATGCTGATGGTGTTTGCCTAGGCATGCACATATGCACACATATGCACTTACAACCACACCCTACTGAAATTATCTATATGGAAATTGTTTCAATGCTAGGGTGCAGGCACTGAAAAATAATGAAACAATTGTATGTGTGTATAAAGTGGAGGTTTGAGATTGCTTTTAACAGACATAAGACCAAAACTATAAAATTAGCAAAGCACATGAAATACAGGAATCTGTATTTCATTAACAAATGCAATTTTAAAATATATAATGTTATAGCCACTCTATATTTTCATATTGTTTTAAAATTTGTTTACAAAATTGACCATTAGAAATCTTATTGGGTTGTCTATTGTTCTCATATCTATTACTATACAAAAGGTCTATCACATCATTTCTAATAACCTGTTATAATTTACGCTTACTTTTCCAATCCACATCTATTTCTAGTTGCCTATCAAAGGATATGTCCACCATGATCTTTAAAGTACCAGTTACTAAATGTATGCTGCCCGAATGGGAGTTCACATTAGGAGAAATCATCTAAGAAAGTCACTACTCTTTTCTATGTCACAATATAAGTAATACTTTTGACACTACACCTAAGGCCCAGGTTATTTTCAGCTTACATCACGCTTCCTCATTTACTCTATAGTTTGTAATTAGTCTTGGCATAATATCAATATATTAGCTAAGGTCATTTCCCTCATTCCTTCATCATATAAAAATAAGTATATATCACTTATTATAACACTAGTTTTATTCTAGTGTATACTCATGCTTTTGTTCCCTCTTTTTCCTGAACTTACACAAATAGGCTTGTGAGTTCATTTATGTTAAACATACTCTTTTAAATATCAGAAATATTTTAAATTTCATTATATCTTCTTGCATACTTATGCTCATTTTCAATTAAAATGAATATTACTTTACTAAAATTATTTTTTTCTGCTTCTCTTCATATTAAAATTAAACCCAGATACTTATAATAATTATAGTTAAATTGTGTGTGTAGGCATATTATATTGCCTGTGAATTTTATTTCAGTATGGTAAGAAAGAAATTACAAATAATTTTTAATAAAGAAAGGGTTAAAGTAAATTGAAAGCAAATTGTTTGACAGTAAGAACTTTCAAACAAAGGAACTAAAACATGTCTTTTTAAATAAATATTTATGTTTTAAACAACATTGGAAACAAGATTATTCCATATAGAAATTCATGAGGATTAACATGTTGACAAATTCCTATTATAAATTCATAAACAGCATATAAAGAATAATCATGGAAATCCAATGAACAATATTTTATTTACATTAGTTATAAATTCATCAAATTTGGGCCCCAAATTTAAGGAGTTTTGTCATTACATGTTTTAAATTATAGAAATAATTTCAAATTGTTTTACACAATAAGAATAATACTTTTTAACAAGCAGTTGCCTTAGACTCAAAGAACACAACAAAAACTATGTATGTACCTCAGGCTTTTATAAATATGCACATACGTCATTTGAAAACATAACATTTCATACCTTAATTTTTTCTTTAGTTAGCATTTTTCCACTGTTATTTCACAATATTCATAGCCATCATTATGTCATTATAGAGCATATTACTGAATAGATAAATTGTAATTTACTTAAATATTGTCCTAATATTAACCCTTTATATTGCTTCCAGTATTTCACTGCTTTAAGTAACAGTGTCATACACACATTCAAGCATTTGCATTTTCTCCATATTTCAGATGACTTTATTAGACTAACATCCAAGAAGTGTGATTATTTGATTAGATGTAAAGAAAATTTTTACATCTCACAAAAGGCAGCAGAAACTGCTGCAGACTTAAACATCCCTGTCTGACAGCTTTGAAGAGAGAAGTGGTTCTCCCAGCACGGAGTTTGAGATCTGAGAACAGACAGAGAAAGTGGGTCCCTGACCCCTGAATAGCCTAACTGGGAGGCATCTCACGGTAGGGGCCGACTGACACCTCATACAGCTAGGTGCCCCTCTGAGACAAAGCTTACAGAGGAAGGATCAGGCAGCAACATTTGCTGTTCTGCAATATTTGCTATTCTGCAACCTCCACTGGTGATACCCAGGCAAACAGGGTCAGGAGTGGACCTCTGGCAAACTCCAACAGACCTGCAGCTGAGGGTCCTGATGGTTAGAAGGAAAACTAACAAACAGAAAGGATATCCACACTAAAACCCCATCTGTATGTCACCATCATCAAAGACCAAAGTTAGATAAAACCACAAAGATGGGGAGAAACCAGAGCAGAAAAGCTTAAAATTCCAAAAATCAGAGCACCCCTTCTTCTCCTCCAAAAGAACACAGCTCCTCACCAGCAGCAAAACAAAGCTGGACAGAGATGACTTTGACAAGTTGAGAGAAGAAGGCTTCAGAAGTTTGGTAATAACAAACTACTCCGAGCTAAAGGAGAATGTTGAAACCCATCGCAAAGAAGCTAAAAATCTTGAAAAAAGATTAGATGAATGGCTAACTAGAATGAACAGCATAGAGAAGAGCTTAAACAACCTGATGAAGCTGAATACCATGGCACGAGAATTACGTGGTACACGCACAAGCTTCAGTAGCTGATTCGATCAAGTAGAAGAAAAGATATAGGTGATTGAAGATCAAATGAATGAAATGAAGTGAGAAGAGAAGTTTAGAGAAAAAAGAGTAAAAAGAAATCAACAAAGCCTCCAAGAAATATGGGACTAGGTGAAAAGATGAAATCTACATCTGATGGGTGTACCTGAAAGTGACAGGGAGAATGGAACCAAGTTGGAAAACACTCTGAAAGATATTATCCAGGAGAACTTCCCCAACCTAGCAAGGCAGGCCAACATTCAAATTCAGGAAATACAGAGAACGCCACAAAGATACTCCTCGAGAAGAGCAACTCCAAGACATGTAATTGTCAGATTCACCAAAGCTGAAATGAAGGAAAAAATGTTAAGGGCAGTCAGAGAGAAAGGTTGGGTTACCCACAAAGGGAAGCTCATCAGACTAACAGCGGATCTCTCAGCAGAAACTCTACAAGTCAGAAGAGAGTGGGGGCCAGTTTTCAACATTCTTAAAGAAAAGAATTTTCAAATCAGAATTTCATAATCAGCTAAACCAAGCTTCATAAGTGAAGGAGAAATAAAATAATTTACAGACAAGCAAGTGCTAAGAGATTTTATCACTACCAGGCCTGCCTTACAAGAGCTCCTGAAGGAAGCACTAAACATGGAAAGGAACAACTGGAACCAGCCACTGCAAATACATGCCAAATTGTAAAGACCATTGATGCTAGGAAGAAACTGCATTAACTAACGAGCAAAATAACCAGCTAACATCATAATGGCAGGATCAAATTCACACACAACAATATTAACTTTAAATGAAATGGGTTAAATGCTCCAATTAAAAGACACAGACTGGCAAACTGGATAAAGAGTCAAGACCCATCAGTGTGCTGTGTTCAGGAGACCCATCTCATGTGCAGAGACACACACAGGCTCAAAATAAAGGAGTGGTGGAAGATCTACCAAGCAAATGGAAAACAAAAAAAAGCAGGGGTTGCAATCCTAGTCTCTGATAAAACATACTTTAAACCAACAAAGATCAAAAGAGACAAAGAAGGCCATTACATAATGGTAAAGGGATCAATTCAACAAGAAGAGCTAACTATCCTAAATATATATGCACACAATACAGGAGTACCCAGATTCATAAAGCAAGTCCTTAGAGACCTTAGAAAAGGCTTAGACTCCCACACAATAATAATGGGAGACTTTAACACTCCATTGTCAACACTAGACAGATCAATGAGACAGAAAGTTAGCAAGGATATCCAAGAATTGAACTCAGTTCTGCACCAAGCAGGCCTAATAGACATCTACAGAACTCTCCAACCCAAATCAACAGAATATACATTATTCTCAGCACCACATTGCACTTACTCCAAAATTGACCACTCTTAAGCAAATGCAAAAGAACTCTTCAGCAAATGCAAAAGAACTGAAATCATAACAAACAGTCTCTTAGAATACAGTGCAAACAAATTAGAACTCAGAATTAAGAAACTCACTAAAAACCACACAATTACATGGAAATTGAACAACCTGCTCCAGAATGACTCCTGGGTAAATAA
>NW_016815913.1:1896784-1941020 GCF_001698545.2 Rhinopithecus bieti | reverse complement strand
CCTGAAAAAATGCTCATCACCACTGGCCATCAGAGAAATGCAAATCAAAACCACAATGAGATACCATCTCACACCAGTTAGAATAGTGATCATTTAAAAACTCAGGAAACAACAGGTGCTGGAGAGGATGTGGAGAAATGGGAACACTTTTACACTGTTGGTGGGACTGTAAATTAGTTCAACCATTGTGGAAGACAGTGCAGTGATTCCTGAAAGATCTAGAACTATAAATACCATTTGACCCGGCCATCCCATTACTGGGTATACACCCAAAGGATTATAAATCATGCTGCTATAAAGACACATGCACACGTGTGTTTATTGCGGCACTACTCACAATAGCAAAGACTTGGAACCAACCCAAATGTCCATCAGTGATAGACTGGATTAAGAAAACGTGGCACATATACACCATGGAATACTATGCAGCCATATAAAAGGATGAGTTCATGTCCTTTGTAGGGACATGGATGAAGCTGGAAACCATCATTCTGAGCAAACTATCACAAGGCCAGAAAACCAAACACCACATGTTCTCGCTCATAGGTGGGAATTGAACAATGAGAACACTTGGACACAGGATGGGGAGCATCACACACCGGGACCTGTAGTGGGGAGGGGGCGGGGATAGCATTAGGAGATATACCTAATGTAAATGATGAGTTAATGGGTGCAGCACACCAACATGGCACATGTATACCTATGTAACAAACCTGTATGTTGTGCACGTGTACCCTAGAACGTCAAGTATAATTTAAAAAATTAAACTACTATTTATTGAGCCTTTATTATGATCTAGACATTGTAATAAAGATATATACATATAAAAAAAGAAAATTTTTACATCTCTTGGTAAATATTGCCCACATTTAATTGTCATAACCAATACACTGTCTCAACACTGTTGTCCAACTTTGGAAATTCACCATTTTAATTGAAAGGTCCTGCAAAAATGAATAGGATACAGCACTTTGCCTTAACGAATTAATAACAGAGTAGGAGAAACAGAAACCTAAATAATCCAACCTAAATAATAAGCATTGGGGTAAATGGTGTAATGGAATTATTAATTTATAATAATCTTGTTATAAATTAGTAACATTTGTATAAACATGCATATTTATGTATTTTCCTTTCTTTTCATTGTCCTATTTAAATATATGATTTCTTAGATCTTTTTATCTATAACAATATTTGCCTTACAAGTGGTGGGATTTCAAGCTAGGGCCTATGTCATCTGAGAAAGTGTCTACCAGTGACAATCACATTTCTATTTTGATTTAACAGTGATAATCATGTTTCTGTTTTAATTCTGAAAATTCCATACAGTGTAGGTATTAATGAAATATATCACACAAAATTAGAAAATAGATTTTATGAATTTATTCATGAAGTGTTTGCACTTATTTTCCAAAATCATAATGACCAAAAGACAAAGAACGATATGAAACTGCCAACACTTGAATTTATAAAGACCGACATAAAAGGCAATTTCATTGATTCAACACAATATACGTGTGTGTGTGTGTGTGTGTGTGTACTTTTGTTTCAATAATTATGTATACATTCCACCCGAGTAGAGTAAGGATGCAGCAATCTCAGAAGAAATTACATTTGTGCTGGTCTCTGCAAGATGCACAGGAATTCATCAAATAAAGAGACCAGCTTCCTAACAAAGAATTCAGAATCAGCAAACCCATGGATGCATGAAAAAATCTGCTATGGCTAGGCAATAAAAAAGGCCCCGTTTACCCAGTGTGCAGTTCCTCTATGGAGGAAGGGATGGTGACTGGAGGTAAATAACAACAATCTTTTGGCCCTAAAAACTGTAGCTAATTCACAGCAATGTCCTAATAATTACCCATCCTAATTAAAAATTATTGTTCTGTTCTAAAAGGCGATGCATCAAATGGTTAGATATATAAATATGCTTACTCTTTCACTTAATCGCCCCAAACTACTATACTATAAATAGTTCTTCTCTTTATTGACATGATATTTTCCTCCCTTCTCTAACAGTCAGTCATATCACTTCTGTCTCTAAAAGTTTTCTACTACCTTGGGCTACCTACATGTTATTTATCAACAGGAGGCTGAAACACTATATAACAGACATACTAAGATCATGTCTAGTTCATTGATATAATCCCCAGATGAAGGCCTTTTTAATGAAAAAATGTGAGCTTTATTACCAGGACTTTGTGAATACAATTTTGACTTTCTGCAGTATTTTTGACTTATTTTATATTCAGAATTGTGTTCCAAAAACATACAAAACACTAAATTCTTGATCATCTGGGGTAATATTTACCTACTGGACTGAGTAGTTTGAAATTCACAAACCTAATTTCCCAGAGCCAAGTATAATAACCTATCTAATGAACTATTGAACTATTGTGTTTCTGAGCACTGAAGTCTGAGAGGTGCAATGAGTACAAATGCCCACCCAGATGTGAATACAAAAGAAAAGGAAAGTACCTCTTCCAGAGAAGAACCACTGGAGACTGAATCTGTATTACCAGGGCAAAGTTTTCTATTACTTCTACTCCTTCGCTCTCTGTTATTCTTTGACCGGCCTAAGTTTGGAACATGAATGCACCCCTTACGTAAACCTAGTCCTACTGAGCTGAATATGCCATCAGTTACCAACACCTATGGTATATGCAAATTTTATAATTAAAAGAGGAGAATTATTAACTTTACCAAAAGGAATTCTAAAAAAGGCATGTTTACTAACACAATGTTAATGTATTTTGAATTGGCCGAGTTTGCTTTACTTGGTGAAATCTCATCCTACAACTATGAATGCAAATCTAAATGAATTGCAAAGTCTGTGTTGGTTTGCTGGACGGATTACTTTTTAAACTTGCTCTTTGTAATTCAGAGACTTGTATGGAGAAATGCAGATAAATGAAAGCAAGTGACACCAGAATTAGAAAACATTTTTCCGTGCTAAATCTGATCAAAGCCCTCAATATGCAGCTTTTGGAGTGGTTTAATATATAATTCCATTGATTTATCTTGGTGAGAACAGTTAAGATTTCTAGCTGTACATTTCCTTAAACCTAACAAATAAAAGTTCGTATTTTATGCTTGGAGACAGCCTTACAGCATTTCCTTCAGCCAAATCGATTTATATCCAACTATTATTATTATTTGACCATTATTATTAAGAACTAGTTGTTATCCAAGTCCACTAGCCAAGCGGTCAAATTCTTATTGTGTTGACAGTTTTTGCCGTAATGTCAAATATGTGTCAAAAGCATTTTTCTCCAGTACCAATGAAATTAAATATCACAAACACACACTGAAGTAGTGATAGCTATAGGAGACAATCACAATCATACTTCCAGCTTATTGACAAGAGAAGTCATACTAATTTTCAGGCTGATGCATTAAAAGATTGCAAAACTCAAAAGATGAAATGCATCCCCGAGACCAAAACTTTATGGAACAAATTTTTAAAAAAGAAAGGAGACAAACTCTATGTAAACATGATAGATTAAGCATACAAGTTTATCTCTGTTTCCTACTGAAATCACACAGAACAGAAAATTAAGAAATTCTCAAAGGAATAAGACAACTCTTAAAAAAAGAAGAATGACAGTTAGAAAATATCATATAAGTGGTGGAAACAAGTTGAAAGCTAATATGTGTTTGTTACCTAATTCATCTAATCTGAACAAGCCCAAAGAAGGAGGATTCCACTACACGTTGCTGCAACTCCTGGAGACACTGGCATCCTGAAAGTGTGTTTGTTCCTTGCGGTAGGTTTGTTCCTTCCGGTAGGTTTGTTCCTTCTGGTAGGTTCATGTTCTCGCTTACTTCAAGAATGAAGCTGCAGACCTTCGTGGTAAGTGTTACAGCTCCTAAAGGTGATGTGTCCAGAGTTCTTGCGGTGGGTTCGTGGTCTTGCTGACATCAAGAATGAAGCCATGGACCTTCGCAATGAGTGTTACAACTCTGAAAGGCGGCATGGACCCAAAGAGCGAGCAGCAGCAAGATTTATTGTGAAGAGTAAAAAACAAACCTTCCACACCATGGAACCTGACGCAAGCCAGTTGCCACTGCTGGCAGCGGTGGCCAGTTTTTATTCCCTTACTTGTCCCCACCCATGTCCTGCCGATTGGTCCATTTTACAGGATCCTGATTGGTCTATTTTACAGGGTGCTGATTTGTCCATTTTACAGAGTGCTGATGGGTCCATTTTACAAACCTCGAGCTAGCTACAGAGCGCTGATTGGTGCGTTTACCAGAGCACGGAATGGCGCATTTTACAAACCTTTTGTAAGAAAAGTTTTCCAAGTCCCCACTTGACCCAGGAAGTCCAGCTGACTTCACCTTTCAAAAGTGTGTGGGTTGTGACTAAGCCCAGGAAGGTTGGTTTAAAAATCAGATAGATCTGGCCGGGCGTGGTGGCTCACACCTGTAACCCCAGCACTTTGGGAGGCCCAGGCGGGCAGATCACAAGGTCAGGAGATCGAGACCATCCTGGTTAACATGGTGAAACCCCGTCTCTACTGAAAACACAAAAAATTAGCCAGGTGTGGTGGCGAGCATCTGTAGTCGCAGCTACTCAGGAGTCTGAGTCAGGAGAATGGCGTGAACCCTGGAGGTGGAGCTTGCAGTGAGCCCAGAATGTGCCACTGCACTCCAGCCTGGGTGACAAAGCTAGACTCTGCCTAAAAAAAAAAAAAAAAAAAAAAAAAATTAGATAGATCCCTAGACACTTTGACTATCCTGCACAACCAGGCAACTCTCCTTCTGCTACCCTGGCTGAAAATGTGAGATTTACTCTCTGGAGAGTTTAGTCCAGAGCAGCTCTGAGCTGAAGGATAATGGTCTAAGCTAAAATTTAAAAAGAAATGCCAAACTTAGAAATGAGAATTTAACATACTGAACAGAGAACAGCATGCATGCATTTATACCTCTAAGGATGAGAGATTTAAAGATTCTAAAGAAACAGATCAACTTAAGGAAAAAAAAAAAAACCCACAGAATCAAACATTTGGTGGTTCCTCAATGAAAAAATCGGAAATCCACTTGGCAGCCCTACAATCCATACAGCCCCAATAAGCTTTTAAATGCCTTGTTCTTAAATATAAATAGCCTACAATGGCTAGATATTTAAGGACGCCATCCAACTTGAAAGAGATTCACTAAAATAAAACAAAGATGCTGCGGAGAATAGGAGAAAAGTTCTTTTTATAAAATGTTAAGATTCTCAGATAAGAGAAAATATTGCATTTAGGAAACGAGTAGGATACCGTAAAAAAAGTTTTAAAAATGTCCACAAAATACAAAAGAACTACCAAGAATTTTTAAATGTGGTGGTATAAATGTAAAAATTCAACATAAGTTTTGTAATACATGGTAGGGGAAATCTCCCAGAAACTAGCAAAACACAGAGAGACAGAAAATAGGACAGAACCTTATAAGATCCAATAATTAGCTAATTCAGTCTTTGCAAGTCTGATAGTTTATAGAGGTTTAAATGAACAGGTCTTAGAAATATACAGTATTTTGAATAATGCCTAAACCTATAGAAATTTTAAAAGGCTAAGATAGATAATGATAATTATACAACTCATTTAGGCATATTTTTCTACTCTTCATAGAACTTTGGTGACAATTTTGTGGAGTAAGTAAAGAAATGTGACTTTCACCTAGCAAAGTTTAATGTTTCTGAAAGAATGAATAAAAACTGATCTGGGAGGCCGAGGCGGGCAGATCACTGGGTCAGGAGATCGAGACCATCCTGGCTAACATGGTGAAACCCTGTCTCTACTAAAAAAACACAAAAAAATTAGCCAGGCGTGGTGGCGGGCGCCTGTAGTCCCAGCTACTTGGGAGGCTGAGGCAGGTGAATGGCGTGAACCCGGGAGGCGGAGCTTGCAGAGAGCCGAGATCGCGCCACTGCACTCCAGCCTGGGCGAGGGAGCAAGACTCCGTCTCAAAAAAAAAAAAAAAAAAAAAAAAAAAAAACTGATCTATATCACTCACTGACTTTTCTTTACATAGCCAAGTGATTCCCCTAGATAGCAGGATAAACTTATATAATTTAAAATGTTGTCTACAGGAAAAATATTCTGTGTAGGCTACTTGGTAGAATATTAGACTTGGAAACAGAAAGATATGAAACTTTTTTTCCTATGTCCTTTTACCTTTATCCCTTTGCAAGCAACCTATCCGTACTCTGCCCAACTTTATTTAACAGGACAGACAGTAAAATTGGAATTTTCCTCACCACACCACCCTCAAATAGATGGAATTGGAAAGGGAATGGAGGGTTCAGGTTTTCTTTATGTATGTTCTTTCCTATCCAGAGAACAAACATAAGAAAGTTCTGTGATGCCCTAGCACATATTTTGGAGCAGGAAAAAAGAAAAGAGTAATTGATTGCCCTTTTGAAAAATCAGAAGTTTATCATCTGTTTAATAATTTAAAGTTTATGGGAATCTTTTTCTTTTTCACAAATATTATCCTAAATCAAGTTTTAGCTTCTTTTAGCCTAATATTAAATAATCTTTGGAATGCAGTATTTATCACTGATTCCATAAATGTTTTCTCCTTAAATTACATTTTCTAAATGTATCTGACTTTAATGGAATGAAGTTTAAAAACAAAAGAAAATGAAATAGGACAAGAAATATTTTTAAATAGCTATAACACTAAGTATATCAAACATTCAACTAATTAGATTTCCAGAAAAGGCAAATAGAGATAACACAGAATGGTAGATAATTGAAGGAAATGTATTTTTTTATTGAAATGTTCAAGAGTCAGAAAGGTATCTGAAATCTCAAGACCAATAGTAGAAACTAGGAAAAAATATTTTAAGAGATAATAATATTCACCCTCAAATTACATATTCATCCAAAGTATCAATCGAGAGTATAGACATAAAAGCATTTTCAGACATGCAAAATCTGAAATGCACCCCTGCATATACCTTTTCTCAGAAAGCTACTATAGAATATGCTTCACCATAAGGAAGGAGTAAAACAAGAAAGAAAGAAACATAGGGTCTGGGAAGCACTAGAAGACCAAAACAGGGAGGGAAAAAAAAAAAGAAAATTCCAAGTTTGATGGTGAAGAGATATCCCAGCACAAGAGCCATGCAAGAAGCCTGGAGAGCAGTTAGTACAGTCTGGAGCAAGAGAGAGAAGACTCTGATGGTACAGTGGGAGGAAGCAGGGTATATAACAAAGAAAAAGAAATGAAAATGAGGTTTTACCTCATATAATCTATCAGATTAGAATCTAGAGATCTGAGAAACAGAAACACATATTTGAAAGCTTGATACATGATTCTAAACCAGTGGGGAAATGTAGGATTAAGCAACAAATAATGCTGGGGCCGTTGCTTATTTATATGTGAAAAAAGAAAATGATCCCTTTCTAACACTAAACCAAAATGTTGATTCCAAATGGGTTTTACATTTTTTTAATTTGGAAGAAAATATAGAAGAATATCTTTATAATATGTGGATACGGAAGAATGTCTTTCAAAAATACCTGAAAAGTGCCTTCAGAAGGGGAAAACTAACAAGTCTGATCTCACTAAAATTGAAACTTCTGTTTATTAAAAATTCTTTAAAGAGAATAAATTTCCTGATGTTTTTGATTCTATTGAGAAAAGTCTACAGGGTAGAGAGAAATATAGAAAACTAAACAAACAAAACTAAGGTAATTATTAAGTTCAGAAAAAAACATTTAAATGATGTATAAGAAAGAAACAGTGATCATTATATAGTAAGTGGCTAATAGATGTGTAGTTACAGTGTTATTAATCTTAGCACTAAATATTGATTTATTTCAAAATCATCATATAATAATATTGGGAAGAATGTAGAAGCGATGTATGTAGGGAACTGTAAAAACCAATCTTTCTTCTCCCATAACAGTAATTAAAAATTAAAAATCAACAGCTAGGTACAGTGACGTGAACCTATAGGTCCAGCTACTTGTGAGACTAAGATGAGAGAAACACTTGAGCCCAAGACCTGGGGAACATAGCAAAACCCTGTCTATAAAAGTAAAAAAGAAAATTAAATTTAAAATATTAATGAATTTTAAAAGTAACAATAACAACTGATACGGTTTGCCTGTGTCCCCACCCAAATCTCATCTTGAATCGTATCTCCCAGAATTCCCACATGTTGTGCAAAGAACCCAGGGGGAGATAATTGAATCACTGGGGCTGGTCTTTCCCGTGCTAGTCTCGTGATAGTGAATAAGTCTCATGATATCCGATGGGTTTATCAGGGGTTTCTGCTTTTGCTTCTTCCTCATTTCTCCCTTGCCACCACCATTTAAGAAGTGCCTTTCACCTCCCGCCATGATTTTGAGGTCTCTCCAGCCATATAGAACTGTAAGTCCAATTAAACCTCTTTTTCTGCCTAGTCTTGGGTATGTCTTTATCAGCAGCATGAAAACAGACTAATACAACAACTAACACATTTAGCCCTTACATTTTATATATATTTATTTAATCTTCCCAACATTCCTATAAGGTAGGTGCTATTATCACTCATATTACTTCAATATTTAGAAATACGAATTAAAGGCCAAAAGAAGAAATAAAAACAATTGCCCTTTCATTTTCAACCTATGTCATATAAAGTATTAGAAAAGGAGGAAACTGATTAAGTTATTTTATACTAATATTTGATTTTTTTCACCAAATACGTACTTTGATAAAATAAAAGTAAAAATCAACTAAAAAATTAAACTTGCTAACTCTTTTACCAAACATATTGTCCTCGTTTATCACCTACAGTAATGTAAATAACCTAGGTAAAAGGACAGATCTTGGTTCCAGGTTTAACTTACCACTTGCTACTCTTATATAACATGGTACTTAGATCTCTCACACAATGGTCCTTATTTCTTTGTTATAAATTTATTCTCAATTACTAAACGTTGCAGTCAGAATTCAGTTGCTGCTCTCCTAACCGGTTGTCTTTTTATACTCACTCCCTAGGTGACCTCATCTGATCCCCTGGCTAAATAGTCATACACTGATGACTTCCACATATAACTCTAGCCGTTAGTCTTTTCATTAAATTCCAAATTCTTACATTGCGGGTGACCACTCAGCCCGGAGACAGTTCAAGTTCATACCTGTCTTAGCTTCCCACAAGTTAGTAGCCCCTTTCACTCTAAAAAGTGCCCTGTTTAAAATGATCCATTATTTGGTCACCCTATTATATCTGACTTACTAATAATGTCTGCATTTGAATTGTAAATAAACCTCTGAAATCTAAATAACCAAAACATAACTTTTCATTCCCTTCCATAAAACCCATCTTCCCCCATATTCCACGTGCCAGAAATGCAACACCATTCATTCTGTTTAAAATAACCATAAATCATAAAAGTGTGGAGTCATCCTTAGCTCCTCTTATACCCCACAGTCAATCAGTTATAACTTTAAAGGGTATCTAGGATGTGAGCATTTTTCAACCCTTCCTGCTCAAGGATCTTTGCCTAAGTCCTCTCACATTTCTCTCACCTGGGCTATTGCCACTTCATATGTTTACCAATGGCCTGAATGTATGTTCGTCAATATATATTCCTAACTCTACAGTCCTTTTACCCTATTCTTCATGTATACACTCGTTTATATTGCAAGGAAAACTTTATTTATATATTTGTTATTCCAATATTTATTTTCAAAATAAATACATAAGCCCACCAAGTTGGACTCCTGCCCTCCCACAGAGGCTGGCAGATAGGGGCTCCATTTTTCCTGCTGATGACATTTCAAAGACATGGCTTCCAGGACCTTGAGAGAGACATTCCTGAGTTGTAAAATTGGCAAGAAGCTTTTAAAAAGATTTGTATCTCAAATGGACAAAGAAAGAATTGACAATAACAAGTTTTCTCAAGAAAATGTTCTAAGGAAAAAGGAGATCAGGGGCCTGAGTCACAAACAAGCCTGTTAAATTAAGTCACTTAAGGGAAATGCTAAGGTCATCTTGGCCAGACCATTCGTGGTCTCCAGTTACTTTATCTTAGCTTGGAAACAATAATATTCACTCACGGACAGCAGTAAAGATTGAATACGATCATTTAAATAATACACTTTGTTTTGTGTCTAACCCAAGTAAATACTCAGTAAGTTGTCATTGCTATGATCATTATTATAAAGAAACAATATCACAAGATTCTCTACTGAAACCTTAAAACCCATTCCTTGGTACAACTGGAAAAATATGACAGTGCTTCTTTCTAATATGCACTTTCTAGAAGGCATGTTATCACATTTCTTTTATAACCAAAATACTACATCAAGGAAAATTAACTGTCCATATTGATTGGAACCAAAAGGAAATAAAATAAGGTTTAAAGCCATTGTCTGAGGACCTGATAGTGTGCATAAAATGTAGGGCAATGATTTCTGATATTGAAAAAGAAGATATGTCAGAGATGTGGAGGAGAGAAGGTGAAGTTGTCCTACCAATATGTAAGTTAAGTAATGACAAAAAGAAAGAATTATGCCACATAAAGATTTATCTTCTATTAACAAAAGAAAAATATGTAGGAAAGGAAACTTGATTCAGAGATCATATTTGGGAAACATTTTGTTTTTTATTCTTCTCCCAACTTTTAGTTTAGGTCCCAGGGATACAGGTGTCGGTTTGTTATATGGGTAAATTGCATGCCACAGGGGTTTAATGCACAGATTATTTCATCACCCAGGTAATAAGCATAGTACCTGAGAAGTAGTTTTTATATCTATACCCTTCTCCCTCTCTCCACTCTCAAGTAGACTCTGGTGTCTACTGTTCCTTTCTTTGTGTCCTTATGTACACGATGATTAGCTCCCACTTGTAAATGAAGTACTTGGTTTTCCACACTGCATTAATTCACCTAGGATAATGGCCTCCAGCTCCAACCAAGTTGCTGCAAAAGACATGATCTCATTCTTTTTTATTGCTGTATAGTATTCCATGGTGTATATGTACCAACATTTTCTTTATCCAGTCCACCATTCATGGGCGTTTGGATCGATTCCATGTCTTTGCTATTGGAAACAGTTTTGCAATGAACATGTACATGCATGTGCCTTTATGACTGAATGAATTACATTCCTTTGGGTATCTACCCAGCATGAGATTGCTGAGCTGAATGGTAGTTCTGGGCTAAATGGCAGCTCTGCTTTAAGTTCTACAAGAAATCTTCAAACAGCTTTCCACAGTAGCTGAATTAACTTACATTCCCACCAGCACAGTATAAGCATTCCCTCTTCTCCACAACCTCACCAGCATCTTTTATTTTTCTACTTTTTATTAATAACCATTCTGACTGGTATGAGATAGTATCTCAGGTGGTTTTGACTTGCATTTTTCTAATGATCAATCATGTTGAACATTTTTTCATATGCTTGTTGGCTGTATGTATATCTTCTTTTGAGAATTGTCTGTTCATGTCCTTTGCCCTGTTTTCAATGGGGGTTCTTTTTTACTTGTTGATTCAAGTTTCTTATGACTCCGGATATTAGAACTTTGTCAGATGCATAGTTTGCAAATATTTTCTTCCATTCTGTAGGTTGTCTCTGTACTGACAGTTTCTTTTGCTATGCAGAAGCTCTTCAGTTTAACTGGATCTCATTGACAATTTTTGTTTTTGTTGCAATTGCTTTTGTAGTCTTTGTCATAAAATCTTTGACAGGGAATAATGGTATTTCCACTTTCTTTTAGGGTTTTATAGTTTTAGGCTTTACATTTAAGTCTTTAATCCATCTTGAATTGATTTTTGTGAATGGTAAGAGGAAGGGGTCCAGTTTCAATCTTCTGCATATGGCTAACCAGTTATCCCAGCACCATTCCTTGAATAGAAAGTCCTTTCCCCATTGCTTTGTTTTGTTGACTTTGTCAAATATCAGTTGGATGTAGTGTGCAGCTTTATTTCTAGGATCTCTATTTTATCCCATTGTTTTATGTGTCTGTTTTTGTACCAGAGCTATGCTGTTTTGGTTATTGCAGTCTTGTCATATAGTTTGAAGTTGAGTAATGTGATGTCTCCAATTTTGTTCTTTTCGCTTAGGATTGACTTTGTTCTTTGGGCTCTTTTTTGGTTCAATATGAATTTTAAAATAGCTTTCTCTAATTCTGTGAAAAATGTCATTGGTGGTTTGCTAGGAATAGCATTGAATCTATACATTGCTTTAGCCAGTATGACCATTTTGACAATATGATTATTTCTATTCATGAGCATGAAATTTTTTTCCATTTCTTTGTGTTGTCTCTGATTTCTTTCAGCAGTGTTTTGTAATTCTTGTTGTAGAGATCTTTCACCTCTCTCGTTAGTTCTATTCCTAGCTATTTTACTCTTTTTCCAGCTATTGTGAATGGGATTGTAGTTTTTATTTGGCTCTCAGCTAGGATGTTGTTTGTGTAGAAATGCTACTGATTTTTGTACATTGATACTGAAGTTGTTTATCAAACCTAGGAGTTTTTGGACAGACACAATGCAGTTTTCTAGGTATAAGATCATACTGTCTACAGAGATAGTTTGACTTCCTCCGTTCTTATTTGGATGCCTTTTATTTCTTTCTCTTGCCTGATTGCTCTGCAAGTGCTCCCAGTACTGTGTTGACCAGGAGTGGTGAGAGTGGGAATCCTTGTCTTGTGTCAGTTCTCAAAGGAAATGCTTCCAGCTTTTGCCCATTTGTTATGACATTAGCTGCAGGTTTTTCAGGGATGGCTCTTATTATTTTGAAGTATGTTCCCTCAATTCCTACTTTGTTCAGAGTTTTCAACCTGAAGGTATGTTGACTTTTATCAAAAGCCTTTTCTGCATCTATTAAGATGATCATATGGTTCTTGTTTATGTGATGAATCGCATTGATTTAGTTGTATATATTGAACAAACCTTGCATTCTAGGAATAAAAACTACTTAATCATGGTGGATTAACGGTGTGTTGCTGGATTTGGTTTTCTAGTATTTTGTTGAGGATTTTTGCATCTATGTTCAACAGAGATACTGTCCTAAAAATTATTTTGGTTGTTGTATCTCTGCCAGGTTTTCGTAACAGAATGATGCTGGCCTTAAAGAATAAGTTAAGGAGGAGTCCTCTCCTCCACAAATTTTTGGAATAGTTTCAGTAGGATTTGTACTAAGCTCTTCTTTATATGTCTGGGTGAATCCATCTGTGAATCCAGCTGGTCCAGGAATTTTTTTGGTTTGTTGACTTTTTATTATTGATTCAATTTTACAACTTATTGTTGGTCTGTTCAGGGTTTTCATTTCTTCCTGGTTCAATCTTGGAAGTTTGTATGCTTTCAGGAATTTATTTCAAGGTTTTCTAGTTTCTGTGCATAGAGCTGTTCATAATAGTCTCTAAGGGTTTTTTGTATTTCTGTGGGGTGTCAATGGTAGTGTTCTCTTTGTCATGTCTAATTATGTTTATTTGGATCTTTCCTCTTTTTTCCTTTATTACTCTAGCTAGAAGTCTATCAATCATATTTATTATTTCAAAAAACAAAGTTTTCATTTCATCAGTCTTTTGGATGGTTTATTACATCTCAATTTCCTTCCGTTCAGCTCTGATTTGGGTTATCTCTTTTCTTCTGTTAGCTTTGGGATTTGTTTGCTCTTCGTTTTCTAGTTCCTCTCAGTGTGATGTTAGGTTGTTAATTTGAGATCTGTCTTATTTTTTGATGTGGGCATTTAGCAGTATAAACTTTCCTCTTAAAACTGCTTTAGCAGTCTCCCAGAGATGCTGGCATGTTCTGTCTTTGTTTTCATTAGTTCCAAAGAATTTCTTGATTTCTACCTTAATACATTGTTTACCCAAAAGTCATTCAAGAGCAGATTGTTTAATTTCCATGTAATTGTTTGGTTTTGAGAAATATTCTTAGTATTTCTATTTTTATTGGTGCTATGGTCCAAGAGTGTGGGTGGTATGATTTCCATTTTTTCCATTTGTTGAGAATTGTTTTATGACCAATTGTGTGGTCTATTTCAGAATATGCACCATGTGCATATGAGAAGAATGTATATTTTGTTGTTATTGGGTGGAGTGTTCTATAGATGTCTGTTAAGTCCATTTGGTCAAATGTCAACTTTAGGTCCCAAATATCTTTGTTAATTTTCTGTCTCAATGATCTGTCTATTACACTCAATGGTGTGTTGAAGAATCCCACTATTATTTTGGGGTTATCTAAGCCCTTTTGTAGGGCTCTTACAACTTGTTTTATGAATCTGAGTGTTCCTGTGTTGGGTGTACATATATTTAAGATGGTTGAATCTTCTTGTTGAAATGAATCCCTTATCATGTAATGGTGTTGTCTTTTTTGATACTTGTTTTAAAGTCTGTTTAGTCTGAAATTAAGATAGCAACTCCTGCCCTTTCTGTTTTCTCTTGGCTTTGTAGATTTTTCTCCTTCCCTTTAGTTTGAGCCTATGGGTGTCATTTCATGTGAGATGGCTCTCTTGAAGACAATATACAATTGGGTCTTGCTTCTCTATCCAACTTAACACTCCGTGCCTTTTAAGTGGGGCATTTAGCCCATTTGCGTTCAATGTTAACATTGATATGTACTGATTTTGTCCTGTCATCATGTTGTTAGCTAGTTATTATACAGACTTAATTGTGTAGTTGCTTTATAGTGTGAGTGGTCTGTGTACTTAAGTATGTTTTTGTGGTGACCAGTAACAGTATTTAATTTCCATGCTTAGCACTCACTTAAAGACCTCTTTTAAGGTGGGTCTGCGGGTAATGAATTCCCTTAGCATTTTCTTGTCTGAAAAGGATCTTATTTCTCCTTTGCTTATGAGGCTTAGTTTGGCTGGATATAAAATTATTAATTGGAATTTACTTTATTTAAGAATTTTTAATATAGGCTCATTCATCTCTTTTGGCTTGTAGGGTTCCTGCTTAGAGGTAAGCTACTAGGTGTCTTTAATTTTTTTGTTTTCTTTCTCATTGAACTTGGAGAACCTGATAACTATGTGTCTTGGGATGGTTGTCTTGTATAGTATCTCACAGGGGTTCTCTGCATTTCTTGAATTTGAATCTCAACCTCTCTAACAAGGTTAGGGAAAGTTTCATGGACAATATCCTCAAATATGCTTTTCAAGTTGCTTGCTCTTTCTCTCTGTCTTTCAGGGATGCCAGTGAGCCATAGGTTTAGTCCCTGTACATAATGACTTATTTCTTGGAGGGTTTGTTCATTCTTTTGTATTCTCTTTTCTTTAGTTTTGCCTGACTGAAGTGATTCTAAGAACAAGTCTTTGAGCTCTGAGATTATTTCCTCATCTTGTTCTATTTTGCTGTTAATACTTCCGATTGTAGTATGAAATTCTTATACTGCATTTTTCACCTCTGTCAATCTGGTTTGGTTCTTTCTTAAAATGGCTATGTTGTCTTTCAGCTTTTGTATCATTTATAGGAATCCTTAATTATTTTTTGGATTGGGTTTTGGGTTTCTCCTGAATCTTGCTAATCTTCATTCCTATGCAGATTCTGTATTCTATGTCTGTCATTTAAGCCGTTCAGCCAGTTGAGAACCATTGTCAGGGAGTTAGTGTAGTCATCTGGAGGTAAGAAGACACTCTGGCTTTTTGAATTGTCACAGTTCTTGCACTGGTTCTTTTTCATATGTGTGGGTTGATGTTCCTTTATTGTTTGAAGTTGCTGTTTTGTGGTTTTGGGGTATTGTTTCGTTTTAGTTTGTTTTGTTTTGTTTTGTTTTTGTTTTTATATTCGTTGATGTCCTTAAGGGTTTGACTCTGGTATAAAGTGGGTTCTGTCAACGGACTTCATTTCTGGAAGATTCTAGGGGGCCAAGACTCAGTTTAGCACTCCTGAGATTCATGCTTTAACCCTGCAGGGCAGATACCAAGCACAAGGCTTTGTTCTCTGGCCCCTCGAAGGTAAGCACCTGCTGTGCTGAAAGAGTGAATGTGTTCCTGGCCTGCTGACAATAACACTCAGTCGGGGATGCCAGCTAAAATGCTTTATTGGGGTGGTGGCAGCAGAGCCTGCACTCACATGTGCATGCCAGCAGCAGTGGCATGTGGTGGGGGCATGCATTGGTAGAAGCAGAACACTGGTGGGGATCGAGTAGTAACATCCATGTGGAGGCAGGGTGGTGTCTGACCAAATGCGTTGACAGCAGAGGCTGTGCAGCAGGGCACACTCACATCATCAGGGGCAGGGTGCCAGCAAGGCAGGTTGGTGGCATCTGCACAGGAACAGGACAGCAGTGTAGGTGTGCATGCATTGCCAGTGCGTGGCAGGGTACGTACACTTATGCTGACAGCAGCTGGGTGGTGGGGTCCACATGTGTATGCCAACAGGGGAGGGCAGTGAGGTCCACTCACTCATGAGCACTGTCAAAGCAGTGGTTGGGGCACAGCGGACGAGTGTATGGCAGTAAAGCAGTGGGGAGAGAGGCTGCAGGTGAGTGTACATCAGCAAAGCAGTTGGGGGAGGCTGTAGTTAGGGAGGCTGCAGGGGGGTGGGTGCCTGACATTGGGGGCTTGTTTGCTGGAACCCCTCAATGGTCAGGTGCAGTCTGCCACCAAAGGAGCTATGGTGGCAGCTGCTGGGAAGTACCATAGTTGGCCATTCCAGGTTGCACTGCTAGTGGGTGCAGCCAGGCAGCCACCTTGAGAGAAACCGACAGAAAGGGCAGCACTCAGATCAGACTGGCCCCATTCCACACACAAGACCACCGTGCTCTGTCCAGGTTTGGCAGTCAACAAGGGCCCAAGCCACCTAGAGGAACTGGGTGAGCCTTGGGGGATGGCCATCCCTGACTGTGCCCTACTGCAGTCATTCTTGTGCTAAACCCCTTGGCTCTGTAATGGCTGGAGTCCTGTCCCTGCCACCTCTCCCAGTAGCTCTCTCTGTCAGCTCAAATATCTGTGGGGAACATGGCATTCCCTGCTGCTGGGGCGCTGCTGGGATTCCGGTGGTCTATGTCAAGAGTGGGCCACTTCTCACCTATTTAACTCACGCCTTTCCCAGGAGCCGCTGGGGGTCAAGTACAAGTCCTGATGTGTAGCAGTCCTATGAAGCGTTGCTGGTTCAGTCCAGGGTCTGCATCCTGCCTTTGACCACTCTCAATGCCTTCCTTCTGAAGATGTGCTCAGACAAGTGTGTCAGTCTTCTTGACGATCTGGTCTCTCGCTGGGAGAGTCTCTTTCTGGCTGCATCTAGTCAGCCATCTTGGCTCCCTCTCCCAGGTTGTTTTTCCTGGAGAAGTTTTTATCATGAGTTTGTTACCATAAAAGGCTATAACAGGCAAAGTGAGAAATTGAGCTTTTACTAAAACTCAGTGAAGTAGACAACAAATTCCAGTTTTTATTTTCAACATTATGAATATGTTTTCTTTGAAGATGCTTTTGGATAGGTAAGAAGCTCGACAGACAACAAAAAAATAGTGGTATTGGCAGAGTTAAAAGGTCAGTTTTCACCAATAAAAGACAAGCTATAGCACTGATTTGCTAGAGTGGAAAGTCAAATTTAGGTAAAACCATATAAATATTTGCTTTACTTTTCATTGAGAGAAGAAATATTAAATAAAATATATTACCCACACCGGAACACTTGGTAATACATAAGAAGCTATCCAAAAAACACAACAAACCTACTGGCAAGAATTCTAGCACTGACTCGCTGAAAACATTCGGATAGCATCAGTGTGCATTGATTTCTGGCATTGATTTCATGTGGTTGGTTTGTTCATAAAGGAGACTAAGCTGCTGTGGAATTTCATTTCAGAAATCAAGTTTTAACTAGTCCTGCAGAAACATTAATATTTCCCCCTACATCTACCAAGACACTTGGGTGCGGAATAAAGGGCTTACTATTGCATTCCAAACCTAGTGGAATACTCCTAATGTGCCGAACAAAAAAGACGGATAGGAGCCTACCCTCCAGGCTTAGAATTTAAATTGTGCTGAGAGGCAATCAGATTTGTTCCAACTTTTTTGAAAGCCAGAATCATGCACCTGGGTTCTTCCCCACAGCTTGTCCTGTACCTTCTGAGATTGGTGGAAGATAACTGAAGAAAACTCCATTCAATCAGGAAACTCTCTTGGTTCAAAGGAGTGTCTTTAGGAGACTGGGTTGCCTCTCCCCTCAAGATACAGCTGCAGCCTGGTCCTTCTTGGTGCAAGGCTGGTCATCTCCAAGATGGCTGAGTTAATGTTTCATGCAAGGCTGGCATGGTCTTTCAGGTTAGCTACCTCCTCTATATTCCAAGGGCACACAGGTCCAGATATCAAATTCACATAAAGGAAACTAGGCTCAAAGAAATGGGTTCATGATAACTTAAGCAATATTGATAGCCACTGGACTAGCCATACATGTCAGTCAGATAATCAAAGTTTCTTCTTCTTAAAATGAAGTTATTTGGGGAAGCTAATTCATAATCAGACTTCTGCTTAATGATAACCAACTCAGGGCAAACAAGTGAATATTTTTATCAAGCTATAGTAATCTTTTGATTCTCCCTTTTCTCACTCGAAAGAGTATAAATACCAACCCAAACAGGATCCTCATGTCAGTAGGTCAAGTTATCTCCTCCTTGTGTAATACTGAAGTCACAATGCACAATGATATATTTTTACTTTACATTCTTTTTATACACAAGGGTCATATCCCATCTGCTTATACTTGCTATTACAACATCTTTCTTTTTCTGTAATCTTGTACAGTTATTACCAGCATTTAACTTTATAAATTCTCTTAGATTGGTAACATTTTGGGGTGAGGACTTTCTGATAATTTGTAGAGCAACAGTCTATTATTTTCTATGGCTACAGCCAATTGTCACCAGGGAATGGTTTCCAAATTTGTAAAAATCATTTTTTAGCTTATCTTCTAATATTTGCCTATTTCTCTTTTTCCTTAATATATAATGTTCATCTTGTAATCTGTTGTGACATATTGCAGGGGATTGGAGGGCTCTCTCTCTTTCTCTCCCTTTAACCATGTGTGTGTATGGGTGTGTGACTAGATGTTATGAGAAAAATCTCCTGAGAGGTATTAAAAATTTTTGGAATTAATCAAATTTGATCTTAATTTGTTTAATAGGTAATTCAAAGGGACTTATTCTGTTGTCTTGGAATTTGAACTGAGGCCCCCTGTATTAGGATTCTCCAGAGAAACAGAGCCAATAGGATATATACATATATCCCTTAGGTAGAGATAGAGAGAGATTCATTTTAAATAATTGGTTCAGACAATGTGGGGAGTGGACAAATCTGAAATCCAGATTTCAAGCATGTTGAAAATTCAGATAAGAGTTGTTCCAGTCTTCAGTCTGAATTTAGCAGGGCAAGCGGCTGAAAAAATTCCATGTTATAGTCTTGAAAATAATTGCTCTTTCTTCAGGAAATCGCCATGCTTGCTGTTAAGGCCTTCAACTAATTGGATGAGCCCCCACACACACACACACATTATGGAGAATAATCTGCTTTAGTCAAAGTCTATTGATTTAAATGCTAATCATGGCTAAAATATATACCTTCACAGTAATATCTATACTGGTATTTGACCAAACAACTGGTCACTATAACCTAGCCATTTTGCCACATATAATTAACCACTATGGGCTCCAGAGCACAACAGGTGACAGGTATTTTTATATTCTAAAGAGAGGCAGCAGGGAAATCTCCAAGCTGATCAGAAATTTGTTGCATCACTAAAACTTCAAATAGCCTTTATAAAACTCCAACACTTTTGGATATTTACATATTTTGTGTTTTCACATTTCAAATGTACAAACACAATTTCATTTTTCTTACATACATAGTCACCATAATCTTTCTCCGAAGTGTGTATATTTTCTGAATTCATTGCAGTTGTCGTTGTGTGATACGCTGCAGACAAAGGTACTATGAGGGAGGCAAATAAGTCAAAATATAAACATACTGATTATTCTGACTAGGTGGCTCCATATTAAGCAGGATGGTGTTAATTCAGGGAGATCATATGCCCTGGTGCCTGTATCTCCCAGTGACAAATCACTGGAGGCCAGGGAGTTTTAATCTCTTGAACCACAGGGATAATAAACAGTGTCAGGCAAGGCAGGTATGGTTACCATAAAGTATGAATTTCTTTCCCATTTTCAGTTTATATATATATCAAAATGCTGGGTTTAGGCAGCCATCATATTTTACTAGAAAAGTCTTCATTCACATTCTGGTAACCTACAGACAACTTTTAAATGCCTCACATTACGCTAAACTTAGTAGAAGTGCTTAAGATGAAATGGAGCAATCAAAACTAATGTGATATGCCTTGTTACTTTTCTACAAAATTCTAGAATTGCATATTATCTGTTGTAACAAATCTCTGTAATCCAGAGTCTCACACAATTGCACACCACAAAGTGAGGCAGACACCTGAAGAAGACATCCCCACCGTTTTGCTCTTTGCCTTAACTATGGCAGTGTACTTTCTAGAGTGTGTTTACAAGTGACAAAAATCTTAATGACTTAGATCAGACATTTGACAAGTCCAGAAGTAGGCAGTATCAGTGTCGATTCAAGCATTAAACAATGCCATCAGTAAACCTAGGCTCCTTCTGTACTTTGCTTCACTATCCTGAATATTTTGACTCCTTATCCTTAGATTTGCCTCCTCATGAGCCTAAGATGGCTGCTGTAGAGCCAGATGTTATGATTGCATCCAAAAACAAAAAGCAATAAGTAGCCAGAGTGCTCTCCTTTCACAGCACTCTCTCTATGTGTGTGTATTATAATATATAGAGAGAAAATGTTTCCCACAATCCCTAGATACCCAGAGAGACTTATATCTCATTAATAAGAATTGGTCAAATGCTCATCATTAGAACATCATTGGCAATTAGAACATCATTGACAGAGAAAAATAATATCCTCTATTGACGGAAAAGGAAACTACCTTCCTGAGAACATTACTACCTGCCCAATACCTAAACCAACGTGAGTTTTGTCAAGAAAGAAGGATTGGGGCAATAGGCAATAGGTCAATAGGCAACAACGACTGCCACTAGCACCTCACTGTCCACAAATTCTTTATGAAAGTCCAGGCTATCCAAAACATCTTTACTACAAATGCTGTCTCCTCACCATGAACATTCTTCACAGGTCTCTGCTTTCACAGTTCAGTTCTTGAATTTTCTATTTTCATTTTTTACCTAGGATAATTATCATTTCCAGATGATTTTCAAAATTGGAGCTTATGGATGATTATTGCCAAAATCTAATTTTTTCAAGCCTCCCTTCACAGTATTTTGCCCATCCCTGAGGTGCTTTTTGGAGTGCATACAAAATATGCCAACTGGTGGCATATAAATGTAAATAACAACCCTCAAATGAGAGTAAGAAAATATTGGAATATTCAGTTATTTTATGATAGCATAAAACACTGGCAAGAGTAAAACAAAAAATTAAGGAAAATGTCTGCAAGCTTTTCCATTTTAAAACACAAATATAAAGCACTGTAATAGTCACTGGCAATATAAAGGTAAAAAGAGACTTGGTTGTTTTCAAAGAATACAGTTTGAGGAACAGAGAAAACAATGAACTATTAGTTATAATACACTGTAAAATCTGCTGTAATTGGAGTACCAATAAGATAATATGTGAACACAGACAAAGGAATGGCTAAAAAAAACAAGAGTAACTGGTAAAAATCAGCAGACAAAAAAATTTGTTTTAATTCATTTTAATGCCAGAGTAAGGCAGAGGAGAAAACAATGTAGGTGGCAAGATGTATCTTAAGATCAGCACAGGAAATAAGGAAAGTGGATCTGGAATGCAAGACGGTTTTTCTTTAAAAAATATGGAAATAAACAGTTTATAATAAAAATGCTGTAATATTAAATTTATTAAGTACCATAAATTATATATTTCTCGTTCAAAAATGTATATTGCACACCTACTCTGTGCTAACATTGTGGTAGATCTTCATCTATGACAACAGCAGGTAAAACAGACATGGCTCTCATGGAGATTACAGTCTAGCAAGGCAGTCACATCTTACATAAGCAAAAATAAGGAAGGGTGATCAGCATTGTAAGAAGGCATATTGGTTAGGACACTTCTTTAGTTGTAAGTTAAACACACACGCACACATACACACACGTTTGGCTTAAGCCAAAAAAAAAAGGGTGAGGGAAATGCAATGGCTCATACAACTGAAAAAAATGTAGACATACACTTAACACCAAGTGATGCTTGATAGAGAAGTTCAAATGATGTCACCCTAAACTTTTTTCTTTCTCTCCATCGTCTGGCTCTCTTTCTCTGAAATGATGGCATTATTCAACTAGCTCTCACCTCATGGAGACAAGATAGCTATAGTAGCTGTAGCCTCATATCATCAAAATTTCAGGAACAGCAGAAGAGAGCCACTTTACCAATAGGTCCCTCAAGAGCTCTGAGATTCACTCTGTAGCTGCTTTGATCTTATTAATAGATTACTAATGCATTCTGAGCCAACGATCATAGTCTGGAGAATGTGATTGACTAATAGGCCAGTATTTATGGCAATTGTCTCATGAAAACAGATACCATATTATGTCAGATCCAGCCAGCACACTCACAATTATTTGTGTAGGCCTAGATTTAGACATCAATGTGTGCATGTTGTTAGTAAGCATTGTGAGAAAGTATGAACACCTTACTTTGAGAATACCTTCCTGGATCATTTCTCCTTTCCTATGTAACAAAGACTCATCTTAACAGAAATGTATTGACAAATACTGTATTTTCCCCCTTTTTCCACCTTTACACTTCAAACCACAAGAATCTAAATGAAGCATTCTACCATCAAAATGCTATCATCCAAGAATCGGGTTCTTCACCATAGAAGATGGTATTTAATATAAAGTATTATTTAACTATACTTTTGTTATGTGTTATGGTATTAAACATTTCTAGAACCTTCTGACTGCCACACATTCTATAACTGGACAAGTGTAAATGCCACCATGTAACCCAAAGATGACATTTGTTTTGTAATATCCATCTGAGAGAAAGGATTGGGAAGCCTAAAATGGGAGATTCATTGGGACAAGAGAAACCTGGCAGTGCCCTGACTGTCCAATAATTTAGGGGTCCCCAATATATATATGATCAGCCCCAGAACCCAGACAGAGTGAATGTCAAAAGACACCTGCAGAATCAGCTGCAGAACAGAACTTGAAATTCCCTATGGATCACAAATTTGTCCCAAGGTTTTTTTTACATTTGGGGAGAGGAAAGAAGGAGATAAGGAAAAAGGGAAAAAATTTATACAAAAGGAGAAAGAAGAAAGTCAAACACCTTGACACAAGGTGCTTAGTCCTCCAAGGCCTCCAAGGTAGAAGTTTATAAATACTCATGTACATCAGGTCACCAGGGAAACATTTAAAATGCAGATTTTTGAGCCCTACTGCCAGGCATTCTGATTTTATATGTTTGGAAGGAGGCTAAGATCCTATCTTTTTTGTTTTTTTTTTTTGTCTTTTTTTTTTTTTGAGACAGAGTCTCACTGTGTCACCCAGACTGGAGTGCAGTGGTGCGATCGTGGCTCACTGCAATCTCCATCTCCCTGGTTCAAGCAATTCCCTGCCTCAGCCTCCCGAGTAGCTGGGATTACAGGCACCCACCATCATGCCTAGCTAACTTTTTTATTTTTAGTGGAGACGCTGTTTCACCTTTTTGGCCAAGCTGGTCTTGAACTCCTGACCTCGTGATCCACTCACCTCAGCCTCCCAAATTTCTTTAGGGCTAAATCAAAAACTGCTCTAATAAACCCAAAATTTTAAGAAGAACTACAATGTATTGTAAGAGTAGGGGAGAGTGGACTTACCATTTCCATCCTTCATTCCAGAGTAAATGCTACCAACTAGTTCAGTTCTGTTTTATAAATACAAGCCTGCAGAGAACAGAAAACATGGATGAAGACCAGGTCCTGGAGACGTACAGAGAGCAGAATTTATGATGAACACAAAGACTCCTGAAAACAAACACTGACATGGTGGGGACATGATGCATTTTTGAGGTGAAGACAGTGAGCAGGATTATATAAAACAAAGGGCTTAAATCTAGAAAGATTACTTGAAGGTCAGGCGCAGATGTTTCTGGAACAGGCATCAGACCAGCACTATCTGCTCTACCTGTAAGCATTTTAGCAAATGTTCCTAACAAATCTTGAGCTTTGGCTGATTTCCAAAATGACTTCAGGGGATTTGGGAATGTCTGTAGAAGCAGTGACTAGTAGGAAATTGTGGTCGTCCACATCTCCCCATTCAGATCCAATTTCTGATTCATCGGGTTACATCATGTAATGTGACCAGAGAAAAGAGCGAAGTATAATAAGCGGTCAAACTACTCCTCATGCAAATACCTGTTCATTTTCTAATCTACTAGTAATCCTAGAAGTCTGCAGTGGCTTTACACTCTCCATTAATTTTTATACCCAGTCTATCCCCATAAAGTTGATTTCTGCTGGACCTGCAGAAATTTTCTGTACTATATATTTTCACAAAGCCCAAAAATTCATGGATAATAACTGAAAATCTAGATGACTTTATCTCTGAAACTTATAATACGGCCTTATAAACATATTCAAAGACAGTTTTAATAATAATTCAGACACTCAGAAAAAAACTTTATACCGTGATGATATATACTATGTGTGTATAAACAGTAGAGTAACAAATGTATATATTCAGTGTGTATATATATGTGTATGTGTGTATATATATGTATACTCTTTTTAAATCAATGTTAATTTTAGAAGCAGCAGCAGAGGGCTAGAATCAATACAGCATAGTAATTAAAAGCAGATTTTGAACTGAACTTAAAGTTCAACTCTGCTACCACTTTTGAGATTTGGGGTAAGTTGCTTAAATCTCTCAGCATCAATATTCACACTCTAACAAGGGCACAAAAACATCTACCTTACAGGATTATTGAGAGTATTAAAAGACATAATGTGTGCAAAGCACAGTGACTATAACATAGCAGGCAATTATAATGATGATATTGATGAAATAATTTTATTAAATCTAGAAGTATCAACTCAAATCATTTCAGATTTTATTCAAAAATGTTTTAGGTGACCTAAAAGCATGCTGTACTTCTTGTGTGTCACAAAATAAGGAGGCCAGAATGGCACAGAACAGCTTTTTACCTACTCTTAACTATAACCCACGGTGAAGATGTGGATTCTAAAACAGCTACTATCTTAGGTGATGTTGAAAATCAAAGCATGTAACATTTCACACATCCAAGAGTACTGTGTTCATTAGGATAAAATAATTAAAAACTAAAATTCACCTCTGAAAGGACAACCAGAATACATACGAGTCTAGATACACTGCATGTTTGAGAATGCTTGTTGTTCTCCAAAAATTAGTCTGCTCTTCTGTCATGTTGACAGGACACCTCATTTCAACTGGGCATTTAGCTAGCCACAATAAAGACTCCCTTACAAGTAGATTTGGCCAAGTGACCTGGTGCTTGAGGTCAATAAGAGGTAAGCAGAAGTTCTTTGAGGCCGCTTCGGAAAACTTTGCTTAAAAGGTAGGCCGGGCATGTTGACTCACACCTATAATCCCAGCACTTTGGGAGGCTGAGGCAGGCAGATCACTTGAGCCCAGGAGTTTGAGACCAGTCTGGGCAACATGGTGAAACCTATCTCTACTAAAAATATAAAAATTGAGGCAGGAAGATCACCTGAGCCTGGGGAGGTCACAAGGCTGCAGTGAGCCATGATCACACCACTGCACTCCAGCCCAGGTGACAGAGTGAAACCCTGTCTCAAAAAAAAAAAAAAAAGAAAAGAAAAGAAAAAAAGAAAACTTTCCTTAAAAGGCAGCTGATACATGATCTTCCCTTTCTTCCTTTTCTTCTTTATCCTTTGCTTTTACTTGCTAGCTAGAATATGAATATGATGGTTAAAGAGAAAGCTGCCATTATGGGCCATGAGGTGACTTTGGAAATGGAGGACATCACAGAAAAACTGTAAGCTAGAAAAAATCTTAAGTCCTTAATGCTTTGTGAAGCAAAGTCACCACAGCAGGGCTGATCTACATACTTACAAACCTTTGCCTTACATGGAACTCACTTTCTAACTTTTTTAAGTTACTGTCACTTTGGTATTCATCATTGCAACAATTATGTCAAATAAAAAATTTGGTATTAATATAAAATTTTTTTAGTATTTTGCCACTTTTAGAATATGATCTAGTATTTACTATAGTTATACACATATTTTATTTATTCAAATATTTTTAAATAATTTTTCTATATGTTTAATGATTCTTTTGATTCAGTGATTTATTTTAATTTCTAAATTATATACTTAAGATATTTAACATCACAGATTGAACAATTTCAAATATTTTATGCTCCACAGTCACCAGATTTTAACACAAAGGCTCAGAAACGTAAACAATCATTTGTCTGGGACACATAATTCTTGGGATGCCTCCTGGTAGAAAGAGAGAAAAATTCATGACATATTAATAGTTCTCTAAAGTTTATTCTGTGCCTTCAACATGTTACAAATTATTCTCCTCACTTTCTCTTTAATTAACATTGTGATATTATTTCTGGGTTTAATATCGAATGTGGAAGAATGTATTATTTACATATCCAAAGAGATATTAATGAGAGAAAAATTACATTATCCCACCATTACTTTTTCTTTCTTCTCTCTCCTTGGCATGGGGCACACATGCTAGTCCATTTTCACCATTAGCAAAAGATCCATTCAGGAGACCCTCTCTCCTGGCCTCTCATCCTGTAGTTTGGTTCATTCATGTCACAGCACTTCTCTGCCACTCCTTATACAATATTTTAATACTTTTAGTGTTCTTCATTTAATACTTTTAGTGCTCTTCTCTGGCACTTTCACATATCTTTGTTCATCCAAAAAATAATCTTTGTCACTTTCTAGACTTTGAGGATATCCACATAGCACTTAACTCTTCCCCACTAAAGGTTTGGAAAAATAACAGCCTAATGTTTTGGTCTGTTTCTATAGAACAACACTCTTATCTCATTTAATACTTTTAGTGTGCCTCTCTGACACTTTCAACATTAGGTTACATATTTCTTGAGTTTAACAGAATTTTCCAGTGGAAAGTGAAGAAAGAAGGGAAACCATAATATGAAAGAAACAAATTGTTCAGCCAAATGATGCTTACTGTAGGAAAAACCAACTGATACTTACTGTAGGAAAGGAGATTTCTTTTCCTACAGATAATTATACATGCCTAAGGTGAAAGGAAACTTTCAAATAAGCACTCCACCCCTTTCAGTGTTTCTATGTTAATGGCAATGAAACAGTAAAGTCAGTCATACATCTCTCCTCCTTCATTACCAGGATCAGGGATTGACTGGAGAATTTGAAATGGAGAGTTGAACAGAATAACATATTTTCCTAGGGTCACATCCAACCACAATCACGAACCTAGTTCCCCCACTTCCTAGCTCCTCCACTTCCTAGCTCTATAACCTTGGATAGTTAATCTTTCTCTGCTGCAGTGTCCTCATCTAAAAATTGGGACTACCATAGCACCTCTGAATTGAATTATTATAAGGACTGATGAGACCATCTCTATAAAATAATTACCATGGTATTGGGTGCATATCAAGCACACAATAAACAGCTCTTCTTGCTTTTTGTCACTATGATTTTGCCACCCTCTCACCAGGCCATGGTGGCAGCTGTAAATGACACTGATGGTGTATGTGGACGCTTACTTGTGAACATAAAAATATAATGCTTTGTATACAGCCTATTTCCTAAGATTCTTTAAATACACACACCAAAATGATTTTTATTAAAATATGCATAAAATACACATTTTTAGCCCTTCACTCTTAGAATATAAAACTTCAATATTGACTGTATTATATCTTAAAGGAAGGGTCACACACCATCAATGTGTTTAGCACTGCTTGAGATATCTTGAAGAAGGTAGCACACATATGACGGAGCCTGTCTTCTAGAACTCACCTTATGCTAATACACCCAATATATTTCCCAGCTTATAACATCAAATGCACTATTAATACAACATGAGATTAAAGGATAAATTGTATTTGAGGAATTTCAAATATTTTTCAGGGCAGAAAAGGATAAGATAATTCAAGATGTGAAGAAAGATTCTATGAAGTGTCTTGGTATTAAACTAAGCATTAAAGAATTATTTACTAAGTCTTGGCTGTTTCATCAGATCAAAAACTGCCTCTGAATATAGGTTAGGTTTCATGCTTCTCTTGCACATTTTTATTCATTGAAAAAATTTCTGAGCACTTTCATGCATCAAAGGTTGTGAAAGTCACTGGGAGTATAACATGAAACAGTACTTTTCTCTCATTGAAAAAAGCCCACAGGATTTCCTGTTCCTGATGTCAGTGCAGAATTGCAGAACAATCCTTCCATAACCTTAGTCTGAAACAATTAGAAAAGTTGGAGAAAATACAACATTTATTTGTTTGAAGATAATAATTTGAGAATTCCAGATCATGAAGAGAAGGGAAGTGGAACATAGTGCTTTTCCCCTCCAGGCATTTGTCAGGCTCTAAGAAGAGCCAGGTCAAGAGGCCAAGAAGCAAAGCAGAAAACAGTGACCAAAACCCTGAAAATATGAGTTGAGTTTTCCCAACAGCCTAATGAACCTGAGGAGGAAAACACTGGAGTTCTGAGGCTCCTGAAGAAGACAGCACCGATAAACAACCCAGACCTCTGGAAAAGACTTTGAAAGGACTTTGTAGGATTAAGAACAGCGCTCTTATAAAAAGCCAGTGTTGAACGAGCTCAATCCTAGATTCGGTAAAAGTAATCTGCTCCTGCTCTAACCGCCAGGTGGATTAACATTAAGTCCTCCCTGGAGAAAGAGGCAAAACTCTACAAATTATATCTATATTTTTTTCAGTCCTATCTGGCATTTAATTTACAACATTATTAGGTATACCAGAAGAGAAAGAGTTAAATGTTCAGAAATCAAGAAAAAGTTTAAAAAATAAGATACGGGAAGAGACTCCAGATAATGTAGATTTTTGAGTTCTCACAGGTGTTAAAATAAATATGATTAACATTTTTTAAAATAGATGGCAAGATAAAGAAACTGACCAAAACTATAATCATTTAAAATTCTAACATGAAAGTGGCAAATATTAAAATTAAGAACTTTATTAAATAGATTACAATTTCCAGATTAAATAAGAGAAGAGAGTATTGGCACTGGAAAATAGGTCAATAGGTCAATTTGAAATATCCAAACTAAATAACAGAGAAGGAGAAAAAAGATGGAAAATAAAGAGGAGGTGATAAGAAACTTACAGGACATGATTCAAAGATCTAACAGACAAGTTACTGAAACCCTAGAAGGAGAGGAGCTGGTAGGGCACAAGTATCTCAGATGACACTGCTTGAGAATATTCCAAAACAGCAAAGGCATCAATCCACAAATTCAAAAAGCTCTATGAAACCCAAGAAGGATAAACACAAAACAACATATCCAGTTTTGTGTCATAGTAAAAATGCCAAAAACCAATGGCAAAAAGAAACAATTTTAACTAGCCAGAGGGGAAAAAAATAGTAGCTCCAAAGAACAAGGCTGACTTTCAACAGAAATAATGGAAGCCACCTGGGCACGATGGCTCATGCTTGTAATCTCACCACTTTGGGAGGCCGAGTCAGGCAGATCACCTGAGGTCAAGAGTTTGAGACAGCCTGGCCAACACGGTGATGCGCCGTCCTTACTAAAATATACAAAAATTAGCCGGGTGTGGTTTGGTGGGCTCCTGCAATCCCAGCTACTTGGGAGACTGAGGCAGGAGAATAGCTTGAACCTGGCAGGCAGAGGTTGCAGTGAGCCAAGATCGTGCCACTGTACTCCATCCTGTGTGATAGAGTGAGACTGTCTCAAAAAAAAAATAAAAATAGATAAAAAAAGAAAGAATGGAAGCCATGAGATGATAGAAAGATGTGACTGATGTGCTGAAAAGAAACTGCTAACTTAGAGTTCTACATCTGGAGAAAATATTTTCAAAAAGGAAAATAAAATGAAGATGTCTTTAGACTAAGAAATATTGAGAAAAATCTATCTCCAGGAGAACTGTACCAAAAAAAGTACACTAAAGAGATTTTTTCGAGCAAAAGGAAAAATATCCTTGATGGAAGCATGGAAATTGAGAGATAAATGAACAACAATAGGGAGTAAAATATATGAGTAAATCTAAATGACTATTTATTATATAAAATAACATTAACTTCTTTGAATTTAAAATGTATGTCATAAAATCACAAAAGGATGGAAATATGCTGTCCAAACATGATCTAGAAAGTAACAAAAATGCTGTTTTGGGGTAAATCTAATATGTCAAAACATATGTATAATTTCTTAGCAACTAGGGTAGAAATTCTGTTGCATTTACTATTTTTTCTATTTTAATTGGATTTACTTTCCTAATTTTTTTCTAATTTGTGGAGATGAATATTTAAATCATTAATTTTATTCCTTTTTCCTTTCTAGTATATGCAGTTATAGCTCTACATTTGCCTCTTTAGTTATTTCCCACAAGTTTCAATATGTCCTATTTTCTCTTTTATTATTGATTTACTTTCCTTTTTGAGACAGGGTCTCACCCTGTCACCCAGGCTGGAGTGAAGTGGTGTGATCTCGGCTCACGGCAGCCTCGAACTTCTGAGCTCAAATGATCCTCCCCACTCAGCTTCCTGAGTAGATGAGACTACTGGCATGTGCCACCATGCCTGGCCAAATTTTTTTTATTTCTTATAGAGACGAGGTCTCACTATGTTGCCCAGACTGGTCTCGAACTCCTGGGCTCAAGCAGTCCTCTGGTCTCGTCCTCTCAAAGAACTAGGATTAGAGGCGTGAGCCACCTTGCCCAGCTTAATATGTCCTATTTTCACTATCATTCACTTCAAAATATTTTCTGATATCCATTTGACTTCTTATTTGATTCAGGTATTATATGTAAGAATATCCCTTAATTTCCTAACAGTTGGAAATTATTTTTACTGTTTTCTAACTTAATTTCATTGTTTCCAGGAAACAAACTTTGGGCTATTTCAATGGTTTAAAATTTATTGACACTTATGTAGTGACCCACTGTACAGTCAATTTTGATAAATATTTCTGCACACTTGAAATACATACAGAAATCCCTGAAGAATCCACATATACATATATACATATATAAACTGTTAGAATAAACAAGTAAATTTAGCAAAGTTGTTAGATACAAATAATATATTTAAAAATCAATTGTAGTCCTATATTGTATACACAATAAACAATTCAAAATGAAATGTTTTAAATGGTGCCATCTATAAAAGCAAGAAAATGATAGACAAAAAGATGAGTCATTAAGATCCCTCTTAAGGAAAGTTTTGTTGTCCTAGCTGCTAACAGTGCTGTTAGCAGACAGTTTCCTATCTCTCAGTCCCTTTGTGATTTTCCTCAATATCAAAGAGCCACCTTGCTCAAGAGTGTGCCCTTCCTGAGGCAGTTCACATACAATAACTGATCATCCTGGAAGGCAATGAAACTGCCTTTGCAAAATTATAAAAGTAAGAAAATCTGACATAGGAAAATTATGACAGTGAAACAAATCTGACCTAATCAACTTCATCTTGCTTCTAACCTCTAAGTGGCCTTTACTCATTCCTAAGCACAGGCCAAGCTAACTAGAGGAAGAATTTACAGTTTAACTTTTAAACAAAGATAATAACAGCCCCTTCCTAAAACAAATCCTGTCCTTGTTTGGGGACCAAAAACTGGCTTTGTAAAACTAACAAATTGACCACAAGATTAGAAATTATGGCTCAGGAGTTATCCAGGCAGAGGCCACAAGATTTGTAACCTCTGCAATTGCTCCTGTGGATAACATCACTACGATAAAACCTAAGGTTGGTGTTCAAGACATTCTTAAGACCCTGCATTCCCTTGGACCATCCAGTGCCACCCAGACCAATAAACTGGCTCCACCAGGACTGTAATCCCACCCATGAACTGAAGACAGAAGGAAGATCCCACTTTGACCCCCTGTGATTTATCCCTGACCCAGTTAATCAGCATTCTCCATTCTGTAGGTCCCCACCCACCAAATTATTCTTTAAATGCCCCAATCTCCAAATCTGGGAAAATTGATGTGAATAACAAACTGTGGTCTTCTGTTCAGCTGGTCCTACATTTATTAAACTCTTTTACTGTTGCAGTTCTGCTGTCTCAGTAGATCAGCTCTATCTGAGCAGGGGCCAAGAAGAACCTATCAGGTGACTGCAGCAACTCTGATAAGACTTACTTGCTTAGAAGTTTCCCTGGGGTTGACCAAGGCTTTGTGACCACATTGTGACAGGCATGGAAACTGGGCTTGAAAGCAGCATGGAATTTAGTATCTCCGACCCCTCAGGATTAGCTCTAAAGACAAGCTGAGACTGAAGGAAATCTGGAATAGAGAGTGGGGGTAGGAAGTGGAGGCAGAAGAGACAATGATATGGTTTGGATGTGTGTTCCCTCCAAATCTCATGTTGAAGTGTAATTACAGTGCTGGAGGTAAGGCTTAGTGGGAGGTGTTTGGGTCATGGTGGTGGAATCCTTATGAATGTCTTGGTGCCATCACTACAGTAACGAGTGAGTTCTCACTGATAGTTCACGTGAGATCTGGTTGTTTAAAACAATGTGGCACCTCCCCCATCTCTTTCTCTCACTTCTGCTCTCACCATTTGATGCACCTGCTCCCCCTCTGCCTTCCGCCATAATTGTAAGCTTCATGAGGCCTCATCAGAAGCAGGTGCCAGTGCCACACATCCTGTCTAACCTGCAGAACTGTGAGCAAATTAAACCTCTTCTCTTCATAAGTTACCCACCCTCAGATATTTCTTTACAGCAATGCAAAAATGAACTAACACAGACAATGAACACCAATTCCAGCCCAACACTATCTGCACTGTTGGGGAATATAGTTCTTCCTACTAAACTTCCTCTTCTAAGTTCAGGTCCACCAGAGTGCTGAAGGAGCTGCTGCTTGAATTACATGAAGAACTGGACTTTAGCAGCATAAAAACTCTTGTGTGATGGATACACCACAGTGGGTAAATTATACTGGACATAGAGATGTAACACCTAGATCCCACTCCAAAGAAGGCCTTATTGTCCTAGGGGCTGGGAGCTCCTTAAAGGTGTCAGCTGCAAAGAGCCACTTCACACAAGTGTGTACTTTTCCAAGGCAGTCCATGCCCAATGACTAATTGCTGCAGGAGCATAAAGGTCTGACCATTTCAGCCCATCAAGGGTCTTCTCTGAAGAGACATATTTGCTCTAGAGCGCCTCATTGGGTTGGCTGAGTCTTTGTCACATTTACATTGCAGTTTGACTTCTTCATCTTCCCAGTCCTGCCTCCTTTTCTTTCCTTCCACAGGTGTTGACCCCTGATAAATAGCCTGTTCACCAAACCTTTTCTTAGCTGCTTCTGAAGTACTCTGCCTATGATGATCATCAAAAAAACACTGAATGGCCAGGTGCGATGACTCATGCCTCAGCACTCTGGGAGGCCGAGGCAGGCAGATCACATGAGGTCAGGAGTTCAAGACCAGCCTGGCCAGCATGGTGAAAACCCATTTCTACTAAAAATACAGAAATCAGCTGGGTGTGATGGGGGCACCTGCAATCCCAGCTACTCAGGAGGCAGAGGCAGGAGAATCACTTGAACCCAGCAGGCAGAGTTTTCAGTGAGCTGAGATCATGCCACTGCACTCCAGCCTGGGTGATGGAGCGAGACCCTGTCTCAAAAAAAAAAAATCACCAAATATCCAAGAACAAATCTAATGAAAGATGCATGAGTTCTAAAAAAAATGCAAAACTGTATTAAGAAAAATTAATGAAGATAAAGTAAATGAAGGGATAATTCACGTTCATGGATTGAAAGTCAATATTGCACAGATGCTTATTCTCCCCAAATTAATATACAAATAAAATGCAATCCCAACAAATACCTCAGCAAGTTCTATTTGAAAAAATTTTTCGTTGGGCACACTGGCTCACGCCTCTAATCCCAACACTTTGGGAGGCTAAGGTGGATGGATAACAAGGTCAGGAGTTCGAGACCAGCCTGGCCAACATGGTGAAACCCCGTCTCTACTAAAAATACAAAAATTAGCCAGGCATGATGTTGCACATCTGTAATCCCAGCTACTCATGAGGCTAAGGCAGGAAAACTGCCTGAACCCAGGAGGCGGAGGTTGCAGTGGGCCGAGATTGCACCACTGCACTCCAGATCTGGACAACAGAGCAAGGCTGTGTCTCAGGAAAAAAAAAAAAAAAATCATGCTGATTCTAACACTTACATAGAAAGCAAATACCTCCTCCCTCAAATGAAGAAGAGCAAATTTGGGGAATCTACATAATATATGAAATCATAAATTATAGAACCACAGCCATGAAAAGAACGTGGTAATGGCAAAAAGATAGCTAAATAGACCAATGGAATAGAATAGTGTGTTCAGAAACACAAAAACAGACACTTGATTTATGATCAGGTGATGCTGAAGAGCAACAGGGGAAGAATGGTCATCTCAACACGAGGTTTTGAATCAATTCATTTTTATATGAAAACCATAAAACTTATCACCTACCTCATCTCATACTCAAAAATCGATTCTACATGGACTGTAGATATAAATATAAAAGATAAAAGATAAAATATAAAATATAAAAGATAAAAGAGTATATATAGATATAAATATAAAATATAAAAGATAAAAGCTTCCAGATGATAATATAGAGAAGTATATTTATAACTTTGGTACAGGAAAAGGTCTCTTAAACAGGACACACACACACGACTTATCACCTGTTCGTCAAAAGACCCCGTTATGACATTAGAAAAACATAGAATGGGAGAATCCACAAAGGCTTTGATTCTATATAGTCAAAGGACAAGTATAAATCAATAAGAAATAGATAATCCCAATAGAAAGCTAGGCAAAAACTTGACAAATAATTTAAAAGAATTGGTTCATATGCAAATAAATGCCCATTAAACTTATGAAAAAGTGTACAACTTCATTAGTCATTAGGAAAAAGCGCTTTACAACTACGAATGGTAAAACTGAAAAGATCAGTTTTAACTGTTGGTAATACTAACTGTTGGTAAGCACCTAGAGAAACTGGAACTCTCATATATTGCTGATTGGAGCATGTGTTATGATTGCTTTGGAAAACCTTTCAGCAATATCTTCTGTAGCTAACATAAACATATCTCATGACCCAGAAATTCTATTTTTACTTTAATAGCTAACGAAAATGCACATATAAATTTTCATCAAAAACTATACACACAATCACAGATGCCTGAATTACAATAGTTCAGAACTGAAAACAACCCAACTACCCATTCACAACAGAATGGATCAACAATTTTGCTGTACTCACACAACAGACCAAAAAACAAGCTATGGCTACCTACAATAAAATGGATCATCGCAGAAACTTAACTTTGAACAAAACGAAACCCCCAAAAAGTACAGACCATATAATTTCATTTATATAGCTTCAGAAGTATGCATGGAGATTATTCAGGAAAAGGAGCAGCAGGTAGGGACAATGAGGGGCACAGAAGGAATCCTGGGGTGCTGATGAATGTCCCATTTCTTGACATGGGTAGTTGGAATATGAGGGTGTTTACTCTGTGAACATTTATTGAGCAGTACACATATGATCTGTGTACTTAACTTTTAAAAAATAATAAGTTGTAGGGCCAGTACAATACTAGATAAAGGGAAATTTATCTATTGGTTTAATTTGTGGACTTCACTTGTCATACCCACAGTGTATCAAAAGAATGAGAGATCTGGGCACCGGAACAAAATTTGAAAACCAGTACATTCTTCTCACACCTGTGGAAAGTCAGACCCTAATGTCTGTGCCAAAATCACTACATCCTTGGCACAGCTGTGTGTATGCCCATGTGCCACTTTGTAGAAGAACTCACAATCACTTTGTAGAAGAAAATGTTGCTCTCTGAGGCTGTAGGCCCAAACACAAAATTCTGTTTCTAAGATAACATCCTGTACCATACCTTATGCTTTACTTTGGCAACAGAACCGGAATAGTCTTCGCCTCTCTTATTTTTAATTGAAGGGCTTTTCAGTGCTACATTTAAGAGTTTCTCATTTTTTTAAGTGGAAAAAACTGGCCCATGCCACAGCCCTAAATACTTTTACTAGTACGAGGACTATCCACTGCAGACACGTTCTTCACAGAGAAAAAATCTGTCTTCTCGATACTTTAGTCTGGCCAAAAAGACATCCCGCCAGGTTTATAGTGAAAGATCAGAGTTTGCTGACAACAGCATGAGGAATATTTCCCATCCAGGGAAGAGTGACTTCTGACAGGAGTTGCAGGTTTGGCAAGACATCGCACGGATCAGGCCAAACCAAACACTGAGTGGAAAACTCCACTCAAACAGTGTACCGTGGGCGCAGGCCCCCTGTGGCCAGCCCACGTGTGCAACCTACTCTGGTTAGTAATGAAACAGCAGCCCAACAGTACTGCACATACTGTACAAAGGATGTGCCTCAGCCAGGTGGAGGCAAGGATGACAAGACGGCTGGGACACCATTCCAGGCCTAATCAGAAGAGTACACTCTGAGTTTTTCCAGGACCTCGTAATGCCAGAGATATTTTAATCATGGCTTTAAGGAAATATTTTAAGCACAAATGGCTTTTGTGACCCATATGTCTAAATATGTTCCCTTTTAGGCCAGAAGAGAAGACACCTTGTCTTCACATCTCTACAAAGTGGGGAAAAAATTAGAAAGAGAAAACTTAACTCACAAAATGTATCCTACCAGATGCACCATCTATTCTAGCCCTTCTTGTTCTTCAATTGCAAATTCAGTAGTTAGAAACAGAGCTTCTATACACCTTGCATAGTGACAAGTACATGATTCATAGTCAGTTATTGAGTATTTATTCACACAATCTTTAAATCTTCTTTGGTTATTTCAAATGCCATTATGTGGAATTTACTCATTATGTCCATAACTGGAAAACATGAGCATGCCTGTACATGGCAAATGCAGGGCAAGATATTCTCCCGAAATAGACGGAAAATCACTTTACATATAGCATATAACAGTAGACTTCATGGAGCACCTGAACATGCCAAAATTTCTTCAATGTGGAAAGAAAGCTTAATTGTTAAAATTCCATGAACTTCAAAGATTTGGGAAGCTATGTAAATAAGATTACTCATGTCACATGTACTAACATTCCTATGTCTCACAATGGCTATTTACATTAAATTTACAAAAAGATACATATTTTCTGACACAAAAAAATCTTATTACTGAAATAACATATTCTTTCCAAATAAATGTACTGAGGTTATACACAATACATTAAATAAAATAAAATCCTATCTGATCTATGTCTTATCATGCAAAGAATAAGGGAGAGCCGAAAATTATCAGAAGCTTTTAATTCTAACAAAAAGGTCAGTTCCACCTTCTGCTGTGTTTCTTCATGCCTTCCTCGGTCCACATCACTCTGCTTTGCAACTCTATTTTTCATTGTTGTCTCAGTAAAAACTCAGAATTATGACTCTTCTCACAAGTGGCAACCAAGGGTGAAAGACTTCACGCTGGGTGAGTTCCCTTACCAAAGCAGCTAAGATTTCCTCTGCACCCATTTTCTAATGTCAAAGAGTTTAAGAGGAAAAACAGATTATTTTCTTCCACCCAGAGAATATTTCGACATTTTATATCTTTTCTTTTATAATAATATCCAAACATGTTTACAGCCATTTATAGTTTACAAACTGCTTCCCCATAACCAGAACTCTAAGAAGCATATGTTCTGACCACTGTTTTGTAGATGCAGAAATAAAAGCCAGAACCTGATTCTAAGCCCCTGACCCTCAGCACAAAGCGTTTTCTGCAACTGCTCTGAAAATGTGAAAGGGATGAGGCTGCTTAGAATTCCTTTCTATTGGGTGAGATGCAAAAAGAAAACACATGATCTAAAAGGAAGAGAGGCTAATGGAGCCTCAACAGATGCTTAGCAATTCTGACTAAGTCTCAGACAGAAAATTGTTCATAAAGGAAGGAGAGCTGAGATCAAAAGTAATAACTTCCTCCTCTAAGGAATTCGCTTAAAAAATGAGAACTGCTTTAGCATTAGTATGACTGACACTAATACAGAAGTCCTGGCAGGTGCTATAAAAAAAAGAATAATCTGGGATTAAAACACCATAATTTCAGCCACAACAGGATAGCTGTGGGTGAAAGCTGCCTGTAACAGGTCATTAATATCTCCACCATCGTCAAGTAAAAACAGAGTTTAATAGAATTTGAGTGTAATCGTGAGACTCCCAAAAGACATGAAAATTTGAAAATGGCTTGTGAGGAAAATAACAGTAGTATCAGCAAAGGGAAAACTCACAGTCTGGAAGTTGATTGTAACTGAAAAGAAAATCTTTAACCACCTTCAACTGATCAGGTCATGTAACTATGCCAGTTGTGTCAGTGGAAGTTACTGGTGGATATCTCATCCCACTAAATCTGAATGAGACGTCAGCCCACAATTCCACAGCTGTGGGAGTGTGTTAAGCCTTCCCACGATCTCCTTCTTCCTCATCCTCTCCTTCCCCATGGACTGTCTGTCTCAGTGTTTCATGGTGGCAACTGAATTGTGAAAACATACCTTCCACTGATTTCAAAAACTTAAAACAAACATTACCTTATGTAAAAAATTATACTCACACCGACCTTTATGAGCAAAGGAGATTGCATTCAAGATTTCAGAAGAGAAGGATATGGCATAGCTCAAATTTTAAATTCCATCTTTCAGACACCCTTTTTTCTCAAAATTTCCCTGACAAACACGGTTTTGGAATTTCTTTCTTTACCCCTTCTCCAGCTTGCACCTCATCTGGTCTCCCAGCCTCACGTCTTCCTAACTGCTCTTACTTCCCACTGACCTTTTTTCTTATTTTTTTCCCCCTCCATCTTAGGAAATGAACATTTTTTTCTTCTCTATGGCTTAACAATTTGCTGACTGTTTTTCATTGTTGAAATATTCACAAGGTCTCACCACCCAACCATGAGCTTTCCCAAGCCTTTTTCTCCAACAATAGCTCTTAACAAAGGTAAAGGGAAAAGGAAATGGAGCAGAGTCATAAAGGACCAAATGACCTTGGCTGGCCATTAATTTCCAAAAAACGTACATTTAACAATTAATTTAGATAATGTATGATTTGTGTTATGCATTTAGTATTCATAGTTGTTTTAGAAGCAAATTGCTTGGGCATATCTGGATCACAGCAATTTGAAGGACCAGCAACCAAAATTCCTCATGCAGAGTCTTGAGCCGTAATTGAGAACACAGCATCCAAAGCATGACAGCTGAGGTGCAAATTCTGACTCTCCAGAATTCTTAGGCAAGTTACCCAACCTCTCTGATGTAAGTTACCATATACGCAAGATGGAACGATAATAATTGTTTCTACCTCATAGGGTTATCATATGGATACAATTAGTTAATACGTGTGCAAGTTCATAGAACACTGCCTGGCCCATAGTAAGTGTTGAATAAACTTTGGCTGATGCTAGAATTAAATTCACCCCAGAAGGCAGTAGTGTCTTTCTGCCTTACTTCTCCTCTTAAGCACTTACTAGTTTTACTATTTATTTGTCAATTATTAATGTGCTGCTTTGAAATAACTTATACATCTGTATTATAATAGACTGCATCTTACACGCATAGCTGTATTCAATAGTAATATGTACAACTACCTGTTCTAGATTGTAATCCTCTTACACACATTGAGCCAATTTTAACAACTTTGTATCTACCACAGTGTTCAACACAGTACTTTGCCCAAAATAGGGATCTAATTAATATTAATTAGTTTATGTTTTAATAATGCCAATTGTGTTTTGATATATTTTTAACCTGGTTTATGGCCTTATCTGGAATCATCTTGAATGATATTTACCAACTAGTACTTGCCTTTTACTTTCTCTTTATTTCTGGAGACATTCTAATTTTATTTCCATGAGTTTTCACTGTCCCTGCTAAAATTTCAACCCCCGCCAAAATGAAAGCAAGAAGGCTAAATAAATATTAGATTAATGAAGATGGATCTATACCAATGGTAAAGAACACATTTCTGTATTTTCGTTTTCTAGTAATTTTGATAGACAGCATATTTCAATGTAAAATATGGAAACAATTGAAAATGAATACTTCTTCTTGCCATTTTAAAATCTCTGGGAAAATGTGAACATACTTTAGGATGAGATTTTTCTCTTGTGTTTTTTATTTTCCTTGAAAATTACTTTATTTGTATGCAGCCAGAATTGGGGTAGGATTAATTTTTAATGGCCATTTTAGCTATTGTTCCCAGCAATGAGAAAGTCAAGGATTAAAAACTACTTTCTAAACGCTTACGTCGTGTTACCTCTTCATTGCTCTACTTACATCTCTTATTCTTATCCTCATCTGTACCCAAACTCGACCTTAAAATGAGTTTTCAGACGCACAGTTTAATTTCGTGAACTAAAGGAAGTCAGCCAAAGGGGAAAAGGGGAGGCAATTTCAGGTCTCTGATTCATTTTGGTCCACAAAATCTGAGGTTTGAGTTGCCTCCAGACACCTGCACCTAACTAGGAGAGCAAAAATATGTTTTGTGGCTCTCTAACCAACCACCTCTTAATGAAATGAATATTGTCATTTCCACAGAATAATTTTCATGGAAATGCACTTGGCTAAGCAATGGTAAATACATAAAGTCCAATTATTCACATATCATGCCTCTCTATTCATGAAGATAAATATGTATCAGATTATGGAGGTATATATACAACTTGTCTTCTATAATAGTAGTAAATACCCAAGAGTGTTTAGAGTAACACAGAAAAGAAGTAACAATGAAAGGTACACAATCTATGGTCTAAGGCAGACTAAGTCAGGGCTCATCACCAGGCCATCATCCATCAACCCTCATTCTGACACCTATATCCAAGATAACCATTTGTGGCGAGTGATATACATAGGAGCTTGTGTTTTGCAAGAAGAATAAGAAAAGGGAATTTGTGACTGGAGTCTTATACTCTGAGAAGAGACAAATGGTAGGGATGCTATCACATCTGTTCCAAACAGAACTACTGTTCTATGTTTCAGCCCATATAATTAGTGGGATGAGGTCAAAAATTACTAAACTCTTCTGCATGAAAGATTCTGTAAGATGTTGAACCCAAGAAGAGGTTCTCTGGGACTTTAATTTTATTTTAAGTTGAGAGATAGTATTGGGAAAAGGCCATTCAAGAAATCCTGCAACTCAAGAGCTATAACTTGATGCAAAGTATTTTGGGGAAGACATTTATCTTAAAGTAAATTAGTAAACCATGATGTGCAGTGACAATAATGAACCTTCTCAGGTAGCAATTCTATATACTTGGGAGCTTAAACATAAGAAGAAAAAGTCTGGGCACCAAAGGACAACTACATCTAGAGTATGGACATTTTGAGACATCATCCTGGAAACATATGGAAATAACTGGGAGGTATTGAGATTCTGCTGTTATGTAAATAGAGGCTAACAAGTCAGCAGATATGTGGGTTAAATGTATAACGGGATTTTTTAAAGCCAATAAATGAAAACATCCTTTTCCCTCCTAACTACAGAAAAGTTTGCAAGATTAAAGCAGGGTCTAGGCAGAAGAAAAACAAATAGCTTTTATTACTAATGGATTCGTGAATGTGGCTTCAGTGTTCAATAATCATGAGCTCTCTAATACTGGATCCTCAAATTAAACAGAGTTGCTATCCAGTCACAGGCAATATTGAAGGCTGTAGATCTCTCCACTGGAATAGAAGGAAGGTCATATACAAATACGTTCTGTCTGCAGGCAGATCCTGATGAGATAAAAAGAATTAGGCTACATATGCAAAATTCCTCTTTCCAAACTCATGAGTCATCTTGGGAGCACTGAAGGAGAGAGTTGGATAAGCTGCCAAGAGTTTTATACTTGTGGAATTCTTTCCACATGGAAAGATAAACTCTGCGGACAGGACCTTTCTCCACTGCCAGCAATGTGCAAAGAGCCTGGCACAGGGCCTATCATGTAGCAGACTACAAAAAAACCTACTGTGCTCCAGGCACTTACTTGCTAACAACATGAGTTGGATACCAAGAAATATTTGTCTTCCTTACTCCCAAAACGTAGTAGATACTGGATATATGCTGAATTCTACTCTTCCTCCTTTTTCAAAGGGTTAGAAGAAATATGCTTCTTAAAAATAACAATTGGTAGTAAATAAGGCTATTTAGCAACTCTACAATTACAAAGGTGATGTGAAAAAGATTTCTACCTCCCAGTTGGATGATCCATGGAGGTAAGGACAGAGGAGCAATAGAGACTATATTTAGATTCAAAGTAACTTTTATCAAGTGCCCACTGTGTCAAGCACTAAGCTAATACTTTCATAAATGATTGCATTTTTTACAATTAAATACTTAACCACATCACAAAAAGAAAAATTGAGATGCAAGAGTGTTCAGTAACTTATTCAACAAGTCATAAAAAAGAAGAGGTAGAATAATATTTTGAACTAAATATGACCCAGACTCACTTCATTCCACTATATTACACACAACATCGGCATATAGATATAAAGACAATTATAGCTTTTTCAAAATGGATTTTGTGGGAAAAGCAAAAAAATAAATAAAAAATAAAACTTGTGCTACTTTGATTCATTCTATTAGGTAAGTTAAAATGATCTATTTAATATTATATCAGTCCTTCTAAAACTAGTGTTAAAGGATTTTTAAATCCTCAATGCATATTTTAAAACCAGTTTAAAAGACCAACAGATATGTGGCCAATATATCAATAAATAGTCTTTAGTTCCCTTTGAATCATTCTGTATGTGTTCTTCAAACCCAAACCTTGGACAGTTACCAAAATTAGAGAAATTTTCCTTTACACTCCTGAGATACAGAATAACCCAGCAATAATCACTCCCTTGCAGGCATTTCACATGAGACATTTTAAACACAGGTGGAGATAATCTACAGATGCAAACCAGCATAAAATCTGAAGTGGAAGAAAGCAGAGCCCCTCTTTTGTGAAGTGATATCTCAGAGAAGCAGTACAGAGTGTCTAGAAGGAATATCGGGAACCTTTCAGCACAGCCTGCTTTGATTGTTCCCAGGGGCTCCCTTGGCTGTTCTGCACATTTCCTCTTAGACGTATTTTCCACCACAACACTTCCCAGAGTGATTAGAAGCAAATAACAATGCCAAGCAAGTTCAAGTACGCCTCAGATCCTCCCAAACAGTTGGCACTTCCAGCTGCTTTCATTGGCAACTGCATAATGTAGCTTACTAGAGAGATTTTAATTTGAGTTCAGCTAATGCAATAATTTGAAATTTTTATTGATTCATTTTCAAAAGTATTTCTAGTTTCCTATTTAGAAAGAGCAAGTTATACTTTTGGTTAAGAGACAGAGGTTTTACATAGTGCTAGCCTTAAATATAAATGGAATAAGCCATAATCTGAAGAGTATTATTTGAGAGACATCCATGGAAGTCTAAATTATGTAAAATTTTTTGCCATTTTTAATTGCCTTGACATTTCTCACCTTTTTTATCCACTTTATCTTATATATATTCATTGCTAGAGTCTCTCTTTTGAGTTGGAAAAATAAAATTATTTCTGAAAGGCTATTAAAACACGTGATATAGAAAGAAATAAATGGAGAAAGATTATATGCAAGAAGATTCAATATTGCATTGAGAAATCATGATAAATCTCTTTGCGAGGCTACAAATTTTTCATCTTTAGGAGCGGAGATCGAGGAGAACATATGTAGAGTGCACCGAATTAGAGAAAATATGCCAAGCCAAGTTTGCCAAAGAAGTTTTTCACATAGTTGTGGTAGTTATGTCATGTCTCTTATTTCTAAGACCTGTGAGTACATTAAACTTTGTTGCTTTGAGTCTGTCCTATGTCCCCTCTTGTGGAAACACCTTACTGATAATCACACACACACACACACACACAAAAACAAAACACAGGAGGACTATGGACATAGCAGGGAATGACACTTGAGAAATACCTACTTTCCTTGGGTTGACCATAAGTCTCTGTACAGGCAGAATAAAAACTAAACAGAGTTGAAAACTACCAGGACAGTGAAGCTTATGTCCCAATTTTTTTTTTTTTTTTTTTTTTTTTTTT